>NC_080050.1:20952326-20969826 GCF_026212465.1 Amaranthus tricolor | reverse complement strand
TACTTCCTAGACCTTCTCTTCCTTTTCTTGGAAGGTTTGGATTGTCCAGGGGTAATTGTTTCATCAACGGTTGGATTAATTGTTTGGATTGGAGTGGTCTCAGCAATATTCACATCAATAGTTTGACCCTCACCAGTAACTTCATCATCTCCATTCTTTTCACCCTCTTTATCCTTCTCCTTAGCCTCAGCCTCTTGAGGTACAGCAGCATCACCATCATCGACCTCTTCTTCCACTACCACATCTTCTACTACCATTCCCTTCATTTCTTTCATAAAAGAGTCTAACATAAAAGTAAGAGTAGACACTTTATCATGTAATGCCAGTAGGGAAGATTTCATTTCACCAACCTCCAAATCTAGAGACTGAAGTCGGGAAAGAGTGGTGTGTTCCTTGATATGAGGTTCAAGACGTGTAAGCCGCTTACCATGAATCTTTTGAAGATCCTCTTTATCAGTTGAAGACAAATTTGAGTACAACTCATATTTGCCATCCACTTTGAAAATACCAAGAGGCGGAAGAATTTCAGTAGATAATGAAATTGGACCAGAACAATCCACTTCCTCTAAATCAGAGAGTAGATTAAAATGATCAAAGATCAATGTTAAAAGATTGGCATAAGGAAGAGAGCAATTGCGAGAATGTGAGCAACAAAATCGCATTGTGGAGAAAATAATAGAAGAAAAATCAACATTTTTCAGAGAAGCAATCTTCCACATCAGTATAAGATGAGCATCAGTAACCAATTCACAAGAAGTGTTGCGAGAGAAAACGGTTCTTACAAGAATGTAGTGTAACAATTTACCATTTAAATTCAAAGCATTGTGTGTTAACTGTTTAGTAGAAGGGAAATCAGAATAAGATTCAAGTATGAACATATCCCTAGCATTTTGTAACGCCAAAATATTAGGAGTTTGATCATCAGATTTATGAGAAAATTTGAAAATGTCATTCATTAGGGTTTTTGAAATCACTATCTCTTGACCCTTAACAAAACTTCTTAAAGCATGTTCTCCATTAATCATAACAAAAGATAAGTTTGAATAGAAAACTTTCACAAGAGTTGGATAGGTAGTAGAACCAGGACTTAATAACATACCAGGAGTAGATTGAATAAAAACAGAGATTATTTCAAAGTCTTCAAACAGAAAGAAATTATAATCAAGTATATCAACAAAGGAAAGTAATCTTTGTCGAAAAATATCAACCCATCTCCCATAAGCAGTATGATTTTCGAACCATTGTTTAGGAACATCAAAAGTGTGTAATGGTGAAACAACAGGGGTTATAGGTTCAGCCATTTGTGATTTAGATGATTCTCCTTTTTCGGATTTTGAAGAGGATCTACTCATCCTTCTTTTAGGTGCCATTGAAGTAGAGTATGAAAAGCTTGAAAGGGAAAGTGAAAGAGACGGTTTTGAGAGAAAATCAGAAAAAGATTTTGTGAGTAAATGAATGAGTAAAGCGTTTTACTCTCTTTTAAAGGAGTATAGTACATGCATTTGTACTTTCATTAAATTGATTGATTTGACAACATAAGAGAATGCAAAGGGTGTGTGTGTATGTGAAGCTTGACCGGTTTGTGCATCATGGTGAACAAGCATTTGATTTTGGTTTTCAACCGTGAATCAGTGGAAATACAATTATGAGATTAATTGAATTTATTAACCAAAATAATGAACACAATTTTAACGCATTGATGATGTTCACAACTAATCGAAACAAACAATTTTGTTTTAAAATAATTAAATATCCTTTATTAATTAAAGGTATTCAATTATAAATCCCATATATATAAAACAAATAATTTTTTTATTTTTTTTTTTTTAAGAAATTGAAATCAAATTTTCAATTCTCAAAAATATGTATAAACACATATATAATCATAATAATACGTAATGCTCCCCCTTAATACATACTTGGTATTTAAGTAATTATCGTTTCAATCCTTTTACTCATATGCAATTATTCTTTGATAATACTCCCCCTTAATTTATGCAACGTCATTTAGCATGCCAAGTTCCATACGTATATAAGCAAAACGATCAGCACTTAAAGGTTTTGTAAATATATCCGCTAATTGATTTTCAGTAGATATAAAAGATAAAGAAATATTACCTTTTTCAACATGATCCCTTATAAAATGGTGACGTACCTCAATGTGTTTTGTACGAGAATGTTGCACAGGATTCTTTGTAATACAAATTGCACTTGTATTATCACATCTTATTGGTATGCCTTTGAAATCAATTCCAAGGTCTCTAAGTTGTTGAGCAATCCATAAAATTTGAGAGCAACATGCACCGGCAGCTATGTATTCAGCTTCAGCTGTAGATAAAGCAACTGAATTTTGCTTTTTAGAATACCAAGAGATCAATGAATTTCCTAAGAACTGACACGATCCTGAGGTGCTTTTTCTATCAACTTTATATCCAGCATAATCAGCATCTGAAAAACCAATCAAACTAAAATTTCCACAGCTAGGGTACCATAGACCAAAGTCTTTAGTCCCATATAAATATCTAAAGATTCTCTTAACTGCTGTTAAGTGAGATTCTTTTGGGTTAGCTTGAAAACGAGCACATAAGCAAACACTAAACATGATATCAGGACGACTAGCAGTTAAATACAATAAAGAACCAATCATACCTCTATAAGTCTTTTGATCAACACTCTTACCATTTATATCTTGGTCCAAACTTAGTGTTGTACTCATAGGCGTATTAACTTCTTTACATTGATCCATATTGTACTTTTTCAATAAATCTCTAACATATTTACTTTGACAAATAAATATGCCATCTTTCTTTTGCTTTATTTGTAGTCCAAGAAAGAATGTTAAGTCTCCCATCATGCTCATTTCAAACTCTTTGCACATAATCTCAGAAAATTCCTTGCACAAAGAATCATTAGTAGCTCCAAACAATATATCATCAACATATACTTGAACAACTAGAATATCTTTTCCTTTAGTTTTAATGAAAAGAGTTTTATCAATTTTACCTCGTTGAAATTCATTTTCAAGTAGATGTGAGCTAAATCTGTCATACCAAGCTCTTGGAGCTTGTTTCAAGCCATATAATGCTTTATTTAGTTTGAACACATGATTAGGTAGATCAGAATTTTCAAAGCCGGGTGGTTGTTTAACATATACTTCTTCTTGCAAGTATCCATTTAAGAATGCACATTTAACATCCATTTGATATAGTTTAATATTCATGTATGAAGCAAAAGCAAGCATAATACGGATAGATTCTAACCTTGCCACAGGTGCGAAAGTTTCATCATAATCTATTCCTTCTTCTTGATTATAGCCTTGAGCTACCAGTCTTGCTTTATTCCTTACAATATCTCCATCCTCATTGAGTTTATTTCGAAAGACCCATCTTGTTCCAATAATAGTACGATCTGGAGGTCTTTCAACTAGATCCCAAACTTTGTTCCTTTCGAATTCATTTAATTCATTTTGCATTGCAATGATCCACTCTGGTTCTTGTAATGCTTCTTTAACATCTTTAGGTTCTATGAGAGAAACAAAAGCAGAAAATGCACATAGATTCTTAAGAGAGGATCGAGTTTGCGTACCTTTGTTTGGATCACTTATAATATTCTCTGGAGGATGTTGATATGACTTTCTAGTTCTTCTTCGTAGTATGGATGGTGTGTTTTCATTTAATGAACTTGTACTTACTTCATTTGAGGTATTTCTAATTGGTGTACCCAAAACAGTATGTTCAGGAACTATCTCAAGATCTTGAGGTTGGGTCTCAAGATCAGACTGTGAGTCTTCAATGTTAACAACCTGTTTTCCTTCATCCTCAATACTTTGTATGGTATCCTGCATGTTAATCTTTTTAACTGCACTAGCATTTTTAATATCCAGTTCATTATCACTTAAATCATCAAAATGTTTATCAAGGTTTAACTCTTTAAAACCTTCACTTAAAGTTTCATTTTCGGATTCATCAAAAACAACATGTATACTTTCTTCAACTATACCTGTACGTTTGTTTAACACTCGATAAGCTTTACTATTAAGTGAGTATCCAAGAAATGTACCTTCATCACTTCTAGCATCAAATTTTCCTAAATTATTTTTACCATTATTATGAATAAAACATTTACAACCAAATGGTCTAAAGTATGCTATATTCGGTTTTCTTCCTTTCAATAACTCATAAGGAGTTTTCTTAAGTATGGGTCTTATAAGACATCTATTTAAGACATAATTAGCTGTGTTAACAGCTTCAGCCCAATAGTGTTTAGCTAATCCATTTTCAATAAGCATTGTTCTTGCCATCTCTTCTAAAGTTCGATTTTTCCTTTCAACTACACCGTTTTGTTGAGGTGTCCTAGGAGCTGAAAAGTTATGGGTTATACCATATTTTTCACAAAAGGAGTCAAAGCCTAATTGATCAAACTCTCTTCCATGGTCACTTCTAACCGAGACTATTGGAAGGTTCAGTTGAGTTTGCATCTCTTTACAACGTCTTGAAAACGGTTTCAAGGCTTCACTTTTATCCTTTAGAAAATCAACCCACGTAAATCTAGAATAATCATCAACTATAACTAGGATATAAGATTTACCTCTTATGCTCCGTACACGCATTGGTCCACATAAATCAATATGTAATAGTTCACATGGTCTTGATGTACTTACCATTTTCTTCGGTTTAAATGAACTTCTTACTTGTTTACCTTTAATGCATGCGTCACAAATAGAACATTGTTTATAGTCAAGAGCTGGAAGTCCCTTAACTAAATCTTTACTTACCAACTTCAGCATGGTGTGAGTATTGATATGGCCAAGACGTCTATGCCAAAGTTTTGGATTATCTGTAATAGCTTTCAAACACTTGAAATTTTGCACTGCAATTTCGTTAGTATGTAAAGCATAAACATTATCATTTCTAAGAGCAGTAATGAGAGTATCTCCAGTATTAGGATTTTTAACAACACATTTTTCTTTGTCAAAAATTACTTCATTACCTTTATCACATAGTTGAGACACACTTAGCAAATTAAATTTTAGACCTTCAACTAAATAAACATTGTCAATAGTTTTAGATGGATTCTTACCAATTTTACCAACGCCTAAAATTTTGCATTTACCTTTATCTCCTAAGGTGATTGAGCCATTGCATTTTTCTTTAATTTCAGAAAATAAAGATATTTTACCACTCATATGCCTCGAGCATCCACTATCTAGAATCCATTTTTGTTTATCCTACAAAACAAAAGAAAATAACCTTTCTCAACCTTACTTGGCTATCCAAGTGACAAAGTTGGAACCATATTCGGGATAGACCATGTTGGGTGGTCTTGTTCCTTTAGGAACCCATATTTGCTTTATCTGTTCACGTAATTCAAAAGGAAAGGAATTCTTGATAATATAATCATCTTTACGTCTGTAAGGACATGCAAATCTTATATGTCCTTTTTTGCAACAAAATGTGCAAGTAGGAGTACGTTTATGTTTATTTGCACCTTTTACAAATGTGGTTTTACTCTTATAGTTATGTGTAACATGATTATAACCAATACCACGTTTATCACTAGTTGATTTTTGTTGTGTAAGCATTTTAGTGAGTTTAGATTCAGACTCATTAAGCTTGTTTAATGCTTGTAGATTTTTCTCAGATTCCAGTTTCAAGGTTTTGATCCTGGCTTCAAGATCATTGTTCTCATTTTTAAGATCAATAAGCTGTTTAGTCTGACTGAGATTCTGTTTTTTCAAGACCTTGACAGTCTTTTCAAGATTTGATTTTTCAGCCTTTAGCGAATTATTTTTATTTATAATTTCTTCACAACCTTCAGCATAATGACGTATTCGATCTTCCAAAGTGTTTTTCTCATCTTTTAAAATTTTCTCAATTTGAAACATATTTAGGAGTGTTATAACCAATTCATCTTTTGTGCATGTGTTAAGATATTCACGTACCTCTTGGTGATTTTGATCTAAATCATCATTGTCATCATTATCAGCCATAAGACATACATGAGCTTGTCCATCTTCATTTTCAGATTCGGATGATACTTCGGAATCACTCCAAGTTGCAACCATCGCTTGTTTGTTTTTGTTCTTTTTGTAGGATTGCCTTTTCTTCTTAGGACAGTCCTTTACGATATGTTCTGTAGAACCACATTCAAAACAAGCAAGTTTGTTAGTCTTAAAATTTGAATTAGAATTAGAAGACTTACCTTTATTTCTAGATTTAAATTTCTTAAATCGTTTTCGCATCTTCATAATTCCTTCAAGACCTGTTGGACCTCTTGAGTTTTGATGATGACTACACTTTATTTAAGCGAACATGTTTTTAGAGATTGTGCAGGTCGATATCCGATTATGATTATGATCGTTGATAGTACCTATGCCTTAGCTTATGGAAACGTACATGTCAAAAGGTTTCAATTGATGTTAGGAGAAGTATATCGCTTGGGATGTAAAATGAAGACAGCAGATCTACTGTTCCCAAGTTAGATGTTCTAGCTAAACTGAAGTCTGGAGACAGCACACTGTTCCTGAGCTGAAGGTTGACTACGTTGACTAAAAATTCTGGTTATCATATTTTAATTATTATTTTTAGTTAATGTATTTTAAATTAAATTGTTGCAGTAAAAATTTATTTAAGTTAATTGGCAAATCGTTTTTATTGAATAAAATGGATTCACGTTTTAATTCTTTAAGATCCTTTATTTTAGGATCTATTTTTAATAAATCTTGGATTTGTTAAAAATAGAATCAACTAACTTTGAATTGGTCTTAGCAAATCTTTTCAGCCGGTCTTTATTCCTAAAAATTAGCAAACAATCATTCCCACTAAGATTAACCGTTTTCTAAATATAGCATGAAGTTCCAGCCATTAATTTGGGGAACAGGAATTACTAGTGAAGAAACTGCTACTTTAGGGAACAGCGGTTATTAAGGGAACAGCGGTTATTGTTTATGTACACGTGTGATTTGACTTAATCAAATCTTATGGAAATAACCGTGTGTTTGCTTAATCCACATTACTCCCATGATCTCTTGATAGTGGGATGATGGATTGGATTATTCCACTTTCTTAGGAATATTATTTTCTATAAATTGCAAGATAATTCCGGTTTTTAAAGAGAAGAGATGTAATCCAACGTTTTGTGCTTAAGTATTTTTCATACGTTTTTGTTGGATTTTACAAGAAATATTTTGTTCTTAAAGTTGCCAATCAATTTATAATATTTTCTTGATGCAACTCTTTGATTTATTTTAGAGAATTTCTATCCTTTTTGTAAGGGTTTTTGAGTGTTTATGTAATTAGACTCGGGTGAGTCTAAGGGGGAAGTTAGATAGCTTTTAGTGAAGCTAGAGAGGATTAGCTTGAAGAGAAGCTAAGGTTGTTGCTTGGAGTAAAGCAATTAGAGAGAAGAGGAGTCGGCCTAGGTGTTGCGCTTCGAGTGAAGCAAGGTGTTTATTGTGATTGTAACTAATTGCCTTAAACATAGTGGAGTTTTTGAAAATCCCAAGTGGTCGTGGTTTTTCCTTTTGTTTAGGCCCAAAAGGTTTCCACGTAAAATCGTGTGTCTCTCTTATTATTTTGCTCTTAGTTTAAGCTTTATTTATTTTGAATAATTCCGCAAAAACAGGGCACAATCGCTTAAACTTGCAACAACAACAATTCACCCCCCCCTCTTGTTGCTGTTCCCGTTCCTAATTGAATCAACAATTGGTATCAGAGCCCTGTTCCCAGAAGATCAGGAAACCCTGAGGGCAGATTCTGGTGTTCCCGAAAAATGTCAATTATGAACGAGCGAATGGAAGAAGGGTATTCAACTCAAAGACCACCAATGTTCGATGGAAAATTCTATACATATTGGAAAAATAGGATGGAGATCTTCATCAAAGCGGAAAATTATCAAGTTTGGAGAGTCATAGAAATCGGAGATTTTGAGGTAACCACTACTAACTCCAACAATGAAATTGTTCCCAAACCTATAACCGAATATGAAAAAGAAGATTTTCAGAAAATGGAATTAAATGCTCTTGCTATAAAATTACTTCATTGTGGTCTTGGACCAAACGAGCATAATAGAATTATGGGGTGCAAATCCGCTAAGCAAATTTGGGATCTGCTTGCTGTTACCCATGAGGGAACAAGTGAAGTAAAACGGTCCAAAATTGATTTGTTAATGTCTAAATACGAGAGATTTGTTATGGAGCCAAGAGAAAGTATCCAAGAGATGTTCACTAGGTTCACCAACATAACAAACGAGCTTGTCTCTCTTGGAAGAATAATTCCCACTGATGAACAAGTAAGGAAGATTCTTAGGAGCCTTCCTCAAGATGAGCGCTGGAGGGCCAAGGTTACTGCTATACAAGAGTCCAAAGATTTTACTAAGTTCAATCTAGAGGAGCTGGCTGGTTCCCTAATGACGCATGAATTGCATTTGGGAACAGCAGACAGTTCCAGGAACAAGGGACTGGCTCTGGCAGCGGGGGAACAGGACGAATCAGAATGTGATGAGGAAGCGGCTGCTTTATTGGTACGAAAATTCAAGAAGTTCTTCAGGAACAGCAGGTATGCAAATCAAAGAAACAACAGAGAAAGAAGAACAAAAAAATCTTGAATGCCACAAATGTGGAAGTACCGAGCACTTCATCAAGGATTGCCCAACATGGAAGAATGAAAAGGGCAAGGGAAAGACAAGAGATTCAAGAAGACCGTTGAACAAAGAAAATTTTAACAAGACGGACTTTCGTAGGGCCATGATTGCTGCATGGGGAGAAACTGAAAGTGAGAATGAAACTATTGTTCCCGAAGAAGAGGAGACAGCTAACCTATGTCTCATGGCTACGCATAAAGGCAAGGAGAAGCAGGTAAATATTTCTAATTCATTTTCTGACCATTCATTTAATCTAAGTAAAAATGAATTAAAAGAGTTGTTAAAAGAGACACAAGCTAAACTTGAAAATTGCAATGATAAGTGTCTCAGGTTAGAAAAGGAACTTAAAGTAAGCAAAGACCATGTCTCATACATAAACACCTTTAGACATGATGTCCAAAACAGATTTTTCGGTTTGTTGGACCAAAATATAATCCTAAAGGAAAATATGGAGAGACTTAAGAAGGAAAATGTTATTCTTAATATTGAGCTATCACAATACAAATTATTAGGCTTAAATAAAGAATTGATAAATGCATCTACTAAGGATTTGTGCAATGATTTTCAACATTTAGAGTTGAATCCGGAATCCAACCGTAACAACAATAATAATCTTGAATTAAATTCAAGAGAAAAAGGGAAAATCAAAATAACTCCCAAATGGATTCTAGATGCTAAAAGTAAGAGATCACAAGGCCTAAATTATTTTAAGAATAACAAAAGTAAGAAAGCTTACGTTGATCTTCCTAGAGACAGGTACTGTACCTTCTGTGGTAAAGCTGGCCATCTGAAGGAACAGTGCACCAAAAGGGAACAGTATACTGTCTCTAACAGAAACTATGTCGATAACATTCAAATTGATAAATATGATTCATGTAAGATCGACAAGGAACCCAAGAAAGTCTGGGTTCCTATAATTAACAATTAATTATCTTACAGGTCCAAGTGAGGGGGAACAGCTCATGGTATCTCGACAGTGGGTGTTCCAAGCATATGACGGGTGACAAATCTAAATTTCTCTCACTTGAAGCCTATGATGGGGGAACAGTAACCTTCGGTGACAATATGAAGGGTGAGATAATCGCCAAAGGAAAGGTTGGAAGGTCATGTTCCCACGCCATTGATAATGTATTTTTAGTCGAGAATTTGAAACACAACTTACTCAGCATTTCTCAATTTTGTGATAAGGGTAACTCTGTAAACTTTACTTCTGAAAAGTGCATTATTTCTAGGAACGACACAGGAGACATCATTCTTGAGGGAAACAGAAAAGGGAACACTTATATAGTGGACCTGGACACTGTTCCCAGAAACAGTCTAACGTGTCTAAGTGTTATAGAAGACGACCCACTTCTTTGGCATAAGCGTCTAGGTCATGCTAGTTATTCATTGATTAATACATTAAGATCTAAAGACCTAGTTAGAGGACTACCATCTATAAAATTCCTTAAAGAGGAAATATGTGATCCTTGTGCCAAAGGAAAACAAGTAAGGTCATCTTTTAAACCAAAGAATGTTGTGACCACCTCAAAAACGCTTGAATTATTACACATGGATTTGTGTGGACCTATGAGAATACAAAGCCGTAGTGGCAAGAGATATGTGTTTGTTATTATTGATGATTATAGTAGATTTACATGGACTTTATTTCTAGTTAGTAAAGATGAAGCCTTTAATGAGTTTGTTTCTTTCGCTAACAAAATACAAAAATCTACCAATAATCAAATTGTTCACATAAGGTCAGATCATGGTAAAGAATTTGAAAATTCAAGCTTTATGAGTTATTGCAATGAACATGGAATAAGTCACAATTTTTCCGCCCCTAGAACACCACAACAAAATGGTGTTGTAGAAAGGAAAAATAGAACTTTAGAAGAAATGGCTAGAACTATGTTAATTGCTAGTGGTTTACCTAGAAATTTTTGGGCCGAGGCTGTTAATACAGCATGTTATATTTTAAATAGAGTATTGATAAGACCAATCACTTCTAAGACACCCTATGAACTGTTTAAAGGTGTTAAACCAAATATTGCCTATTTTCGTGTGTTTGGATGCAAATGTTTTGTACATGTTAATGGAAAACGGAATATAGGTAAATTTGATGAAAGAAGTGATGAAGCAGTATTTCTTGGCTACTCATCTCAAAGTAAGGCATATAGAGTCTATAACAAAAGAACAATGAGTGTGGAAGAATCCGTTCACATAATTTTCGATGAAACTAACTTTTTGTCAAGTGAACAGGATACAAATAATTTTAAGATAGGTCTTGCAAATTTAGAAGAAGATGATGAAGAATTGAAAGTGCATGATCAAGAAACAGCTGGTGAACAGCCGGTTCCAGCAGAAGCAGAAAGTACTGATCGAGTTCAGGAACTGCCAGAACATCAGGAACAGCAGACTGTTCCCAATCCAGCTGTTCCCACAGAAGAGCAAAACGATCCAGTAGCTGAACAGAATGTTAATCAAGCTAATGAACCAGAACATGCTACTGTTCCCACAAGAGATTTTATGCCAAAACCTTGGAGATATCAAAAATACCATCCTCTTGATTTGATTGTAAGTGACTTAAATAAAGGAACACAAACTAGATCTCAAATGAGAAACTTTTGTGCACATTTTGCGTTCCTATCATCACTTGAACCCAAAAATCACGAAGAAGCTCTAAAGGATTCCGAATGGGTTGTAGCCATGCAAGATGAATTGAACGAATTTGAAAGGAACAAGGTATGGCATTTAGAACCCAAACCGAAACACAAGAAGGTAATTGGTTTGAAATGGGTATTTCGGAACAAACTAGATGAGCATGGAATAATTGTAAGAAACAAAGCAAGGCTCGTGGTCAAAGGGTACAATCAACAAGAAGGTATTGATTATACTGAGACATTTGCTCCAGTAGCAAGGTTAGAAGCTATTAGAATTTTAATTTCTTTTGCTGCATTTATGAACTTTAAATTATATCAAATGGATGTGAAATGTGCTTTCTTGAATGGTTTTCTTGATGAAGAAGTTTTTGTTGAACAACCGCCTGGCTTTGAGAATACCTCGTGTCTTGATCATGTCTATAAGCTTGATAAAGCTCTTTATGGGTTGAAACAAGCTCCTAGGCAATGGTATGAAAGACTATCAAAGTTTTTGATCCAAAATGACTTTATTAGAGGTAAAATTGATAAAACCTTATTCTTTAAGAACAAAGGTTCCAATATATTAGTTGTTCAAATATATGTTGATGATATTATTTTTGGTGCCACAAATGAATTGCTATGTAAAGAATTTGCTAACCTTATGAGCACTGAATTTGAAATGAGCATGATGGGAGAATTAAATTTCTTTCTTGGTTTGCAAATCAAACAAACTGCTAATGGTATCTTTATTCATCAACAAAAATATATAAAAGAACTTCTTAAGAAATATGGCATGAATAACGCTAAAACCAACCATACACCCATGGCTACTAATGTAAGATTAGATGAAGATACAAATGGAACAAATATTGACCAAACTATGTATAGAGGCATGATTGGATCTTTATTATATCTAACTGCTAGTAGACCCGATATTTCATTTAGTGTTGGTTTATGTGCAAGATTTCAATCTAACCCTAAAGAATCACATCTAACTGCAGTGAAACGTATTTTGAGATATCTAAAGGGAACAGATGATTTATCATTATTTTATCCTAAAAGTGATGTCTTTGACTTGAAAGGCTTTAGTGATGCAGATTATGCAGGAGATCTTGTTAATAGAAAAAGCACGTCAGGTATGGTACAATTTCTTGGCTCATGTTTAGTTTCGTGGAGTTCCAAGAAACAAAACACTGTTGCATTATCAACTGCTGAAGCTGAGTACGTAGCAGCAGCAGCTTGCTGTTCCCAAATGATATGGATAAAGCAGCAGCTAAGAGACTTTGGTATTAAGTATGCATGTGTTCCTATTTATTGCGATAATACCAGTGCCATATGCATATCCAAAGATCCAGTGCATCACTCACGAGTAAAGCACATTCATATTAGGCATCATTTTCTTAAGGATAATGTTGAAAATAAAAATATTATTGTTAAGCATGTAAACACTAACGAGCAAATAGCAGATATCATGACCAAACCGCTTCCAAGGGAACAGCATGAGAAAATGAGATTGGAACTTGGCATGATCAAGCTGCATTAAAGGAAGTGTCATATATGATTCCTAGAGACAAAATGAAAATTGAAAATGATCAATCAACCACAATAATCTTGATTGAAAAATCAATTATCGAAAGGATCAGGTACGCATTTTTTAAAGGTATATACTTTGAATGTTCTTATGATTGCATGATTATTTTGATCAAACGGTAGTAGCATAATATTATCATTTTCTTATTATAAATAAAAAAAAAAAAACAAAAAAAAAAAAAAAAACAAAAAATTATATATAAATTTTTTTTTTTCCAGCAGTTCTTTTAAGTAGGAGTTGAATCTCAACATACTCCATTTTCACAATTCAAAATCAATTGTCTTGATTTGATAACTGCCTCAACACGTCACTTCATCCAATACAATTACTCCCTCTCGTCCCATCTTTCATTTCATCTTCACTAACCTTTCACTTTCACTCAACCCTAAACCGTCATTCCTTCCACTTCCCTTTCACTCCGTCATTTTCCTTTGCTTTTCTCTCTAAAAACTTCAATTAAACCAAGAATATGAAACCAAAAATGAAGCAACCTGTCCCTCTTCGAGTTATCTACCCACCTTCTCTCACTCACAAACCTAAGTCTTCATCAAAGGAACCAGAGGACACCCCTATGTCTCCGCAAACAAGTGGTAAAAGAACAAGAGAATCCAAGAAACCTTCAACCCACTCTACCAAGAAAATGAAGGTAACGCATTACTCAAATGCTGAAGAACTTTCTAAAGAAATGTCTGTAGGATTTGGTGTAGACAAAGAATGGTACGAATCTACAATCTTTCCTAAATTCCATGAAATTTTACAAACTCAAAAATGGGAATCACTTATGAGCGTATATTGCTGCAACCCCATTTACCCTGACATTATGCATGAGTTTATTTCTAATTTTGCTGTTCATGATGGAGTTTGTTCTAGTTCAATCAAAGATATTGATATTGAATTTGATAGTCTGACTTTAGGAGAGTGGTTAGGTGTTCCTGCTACTGGTTTTGATGTTTATCATGTTGGGTCTAAGATTGCGTTTTCTGGAAGAGATGAAAAAGATGTTTGGAGATGCTTGGGGGTTAGGCAAAAAAGGGGGAAAGTAAGTCACAATGTCCTGTCTCCTTTACATAAGTTGCTGTACAACATTGCTAGAAGGTTTATCTTGCCACGAAACTCAAAACGTAGTGAGGTAAGTCTTCGAGATGCAACACTGATATACTGTATGGTGAACAACATAAAGATTAATTTTCCTTCCTTGATGATTTCTCATTTAAATGATTGTATAGCCAAACGTTGTATGGTTGGCTATGGTGGTTTGTTGTCATGGATTTTCTCAAAGTTTGGTGTTCCACTGGGTGATTATAGTTTTCCTATGGGTCCCAGTAACATGATAGGTGCAAAATGTTTGAATAACTTGCGCCTTAAATTAAATGAGGAAGGGATCCTTGAAAATGCTGTGGAACAGATTGAGATTGATTCTGATAATGAGGAACAGGAGGAAGAGGGGAAGGAAAAGGAGGAACAGGAGGAAGAGGAAGAGAAGGAAGAGAAGGAACAGGAGAAAAAGGAAGAAGAGGAGAAGGAGGAACAGGAGAAAGAAGGGGATGGAGTTAAGGAACAGGAGGTTGTTCCTTCTGAGGAAGAAGACCAGGGGGTGGAATCTAAGGTTTCTCTTGAAGAAGACTCTAGGGCTGAACCCAATAGTTTTCCCTCATCAAAGCCAACCACTCCACCAACTCATCATTTCACTCCACCACCACCCTCACCAACACCAAGATCACCACCACCATCATTTCACAAACACAGCTTTGATCAGGCAACCGTTCCTACTGCTCCCTTATATTCCATTCTTCTCAAGCTTGATGATTTGCAGGATCGCTTCTTCAAATTTCAAGATGAGATCCGTGTTTCCCTAGCCTCATTAGCTGACCAGATGACTCAAATGGAGGCTCGTCTTGGCGCTAAATTGGATACAGTTGAGGTGGAAACGGAATATGTTGATGAAGATGCTCCTGCTTCATAGTTTCCCTTTTATATTTTTCATTGCTGCTGTCTCTGTCTTTAAACAATTTCTTTTTTTTTTTGTACCAGCTGGGGTACACCTCTTAAACACTGTTAACTTTGTTAAACCTTTTTACATATGCTACTATGTTAGGTTGGTTAATCTTTGCTTATCATGCTTGCATTCATTGTTATTGCTTTTTAATTTGTGCATCCTTATTCTCTCTTTGACTATAACTATATGTTTAGTGCTGTGGTTTGATTGCTTATCTTCTTTTTGAATGATGTCAAAAGGGGGAATATTTGGCACAAACTTAAATAATGCTTGAGTATGCTTAGTCTGATATACATTTATTCTGTTGAACATTAGGAACTGTGGCTATGCTCTGATATTCATGCTCTGATGCTCTGATGATTAATAAGTTTAGCTCAGTTTAGCTCTGATATACATACCGAGATACATACTTTGATTGTTATGATTTATATGCTCTGATGATTACTTGAATGCTATGATAAAAGTTCTTACAGTGCTTTAAGTTTTGTTTGGTAAGTTTTGTTTTGTTTTAGTTCTATTTGAAATCTTAAGTTATAAACTACTTCCGATGTTTTGATTATGCTTAAGTTATTTTAAATAATTCTAATTAATAGAGTAATTTGTTTTTAATGTATGCTTGGTAAATTATATTGTAACGAGTTAATTTACTAAGTTATGTAGAGTTGTTTTAATCTCGAACATGCTCTTCAATATTGGTTTTACTCTATTTTGTTTTTAAGTTTGTTTGAAAAGTTTGTCATCATCAAAAAGGGGGAATTTGTTGGACCTCTTGAGTTTTGATGATCACTACACTTTATTTAAGCGAACATGTTTTTAGAGATTGTGCAGGTCGATATCCGATTATGATTATGATCGTTGATAGTACCTATGCCTTAGCTTATGGAAACGTACATGTCAAAAGGTTTCAATTGATGTTAGGAGAAGTATATCGCTTGGGATGTAAAATGGAGACAGCAGATCTACTGTTCCCAAGTTAGATGTTCTAGCTAAACTGAAGTCTGGAGACAGCACACTGTTCCTGAGCTGAAGGTTGACTACGTTGACTAAAAATTCTGGTTATCATATTTTAATTATTATTTTTAGTTAATGTATTTTAAATTAAATTGTTGCAGTAAAAATTTATTTAAGTTAATTGGCAAATCGTTTTTATTGAATAAAATGGATTCACGTTTTAATTCTTTAAGATCCTTTATTTTAGGATCTATTTTTAATAAATCTTGGATTTGTTAAAAATAGAATCAACTAACTTTGAATTGGTCTTAGCAAATCTTTTCAGCCGGTCTTTATTCCTAAAAATTAGCAAACAATCATTCCCACTAAGATTAACCGTTTTCTAAATATAGCATGAAGTTCCAGCCATTAATTTGGGGAACAGGAATTACTAGTGAAGAAACTGCTACTTTAGGGAACAGCGGTTATTAAGGGAACAGCGGTTATTGTTTATGTACACGTGTGATTTGACTTAATCAAATCTTATGGAAATAACCGTGTGTTTGCTTAATCCACATTACTCCCATGATCTCTTGATAGTGGGATGATGGATTGGATTATTCCACTTTCTTAGGAATATTATTTTCTATAAATTGCAAGATAATTCCGGTTTTTAAAGAGAAGAGATGTAATCCAACGTTTTGTGCTTAAGTATTTTTCATACGTTTTTGTTGGATTTTACAAGAAATATTTTGTTCTTAAAGTTGCCAATCAATTTATAATATTTTCTTGATGCAACTCTTTGATTTATTTTAGAGAATTTCTATCCTTTTTGTAAGGGTTTTTGAGTGTTTATGTAATTAGACTCGGGTGAGTCTAAGGGGGAAGTTAGATAGCTTTTAGTGAAGCTAGAGAGGATTAGCTTGAAGAGAAGCTAAGGTTGTTGCTTGGAGTAAAGCAATTAGAGAGAAGAGGAGTCGGCCTAGGTGTTGCGCTTCGAGTGAAGCAAGGTGTTTATTGTGATTGTAACTAATTGCCTTAAACATAGTGGAGTTTTTGAAAATCCCAAGTGGTCGTGGTTTTTCCTTTTGTTTAGGCCCAAAAGGTTTCCACGTAAAATCGTGTGTCTCTCTTATTATTTTGCTCTTAGTTTAAGCTTTATTTATTTTGAATAATTCCGCAAAAACAGGGCACAATCGCTTAAACTTGCAACAACAACAATTCACCCCCCCCTCTTGTTGCTGTTCCCGTTCCTAATTGAATCAACAAGACCTTTTGTAATTAACGCAAATGGATCTTCCTCATCATCGCTATCTTCACTATCACTTGAGGATTCATGATGTTTCTTTGCCTTTAATGCAAGATTTTTCATGGAAGGTATTTCATCATTATCTCCATCATCATGTAGGGTAAGTTCGTGAGTTGTGAGTTTTCCAAGGAGATCGTCAAGCGATAGAACTCTCAAGTCTTGAGCTTCCTCTATGGCGGTGACTTTTGGACCCCATTTGGATCTTGGAAGACACCTTAAGACCTTCTGGACTTTTTCTGCATTAGTAAAAGTTTTTCCAAGAGAATTCAAACTATTAGTAATCAAAGTAAAACGAGTAAACATTTCATTTATATTCTCATCCTTTTTCATCTTGAACATTTCATATTGATGCATGAGGATGTTGATCTTTGTTTCCTTTACTTGACTTGTTCCTTCGTATGTCACAACCAACT
>NC_080050.1:20918755-20949726 GCF_026212465.1 Amaranthus tricolor | reverse complement strand
AACTCATAATTGTAAAAAGTAACTATGAAATAATTTTTAAAATGTTCTTAATTTATTACATAGTATTCCTTTTTTGTATATATAGTAACCAAACAAAATTAAACAAAAATTTTTCTCATTTTAAAATCTTTCTTATTTGATCCTATACATATATATATACATATATATATATATATATATATATATATATATATATATATATATATATATATATATATATATATATATATATATATGTATATATATATATATATATATAGTATATATATATATATGTTATATATATATATATATATGTATATATATATATATGTATATATAATATATATATATATATATATATATATATATATATATATATATATATATATATATATATATGTATATATATATATATATATATATATATAGTATATATATATATATATATATATATATATATATATATATATATATATATATATATATATATATATATATATATATATATATACAAATATATATGTATATATATATATATATATATATATATATATATACATATATATATGTATATATATATATATATATATATATATATATATATATATATATATATATATGTATATATATATATATATATATATATATATATATATATGTATATATATATATATATGTATATATATATATATATATATATATATATATATATATATATATATATATATATTATATATATATATATATATGTATAATATATATATATATATATATATATATATATATATATATATATATATATATATATATATACATACATATATATATATATATATATAATATATTATATATATATATATATATATATATATGTATATATATATATATATATATATATATATATATGTATATATATATATATATATATATATATATATAATATATATATATATATATATAATATAATATATATATATATATATATATATATATATATATATATATATATATATATATATATATATATATATATATGTATATATATATATATATATGTATATATATATATATATATAATATATATATATATAATATATATATATATGTATATATATATATTATATATATTTATGTATATATATATTTATATATATATATATATATATATATATATATATATATATATATATATATATATATATATATATATATATATATATATATATAATATATATATATATATATATATATATATATATATATATATATATATATATATATATATATATATATAGGGGAGGGATCCAATGAGAAGGGTAAGAGAGACTCTACACTCTGATTTCACTAAGATAAAAAATCTATGGTCATGATAGAGCCAAAAACATATAATTGTAAAAGTCATTATGTTACACAGAAAAGTAACTACGATCTTAATTTTTAGAATGTTCTTACTTTATAACATAGTATCCTTTTTTTGTACGTATAGTAACAAAACAAAATTAAAAAAAAAATCTTTTTCACCCTTCTTATTTTAAAATGCTTCTTATTTGATCCTCTCTCTCTTTATATATATAGGGAGAGAGAGATAGAGTAAACAGTGTGAACCTTGTTATTTTTTGGCAAAACTATGTTATTAGGTTGTGTGAAATTTTTATGGTTGAAATGTAACACTTTTGACGTAAAAGTAACACTTTTGTGCTGTTCCAAACCCTTATATTAGTTTGATTGTTCCAGAGATTCTGGTGACATTTGCTTTCACCATCTTCAACTTAGAAAAACATTCTTTGTGTTTTTAGGATAGTGTGAGCTGTTCCACTATTTAGGAGACATTGATATCTGAATTCATTTTCAAATTGATCCATATCTTCATATTAAATAAATATGTAATTAGTAAAAAGAAAATTTCACTAACAAAGGATAACATCAATGTAAAATAAAATTGCATCGCAAAAAAAGGAAATAAGGTTTAAGTACACATCAAAAGCATCGTTAGTGCATTGAAGTCTGAATGATCAAGATTAGGCATTGAAGTGCTTGCTTTATTGAAAAGATTAACATTAAGCATTGAGGTGCTTGCTACAACCACGTTTGCTTCCACACTTTCCCTTTTTTGTTTTGGGAAACTAGATACAACTCCATCAAATGTTAGACAGTATGACATGTGCACGTTCAATGCCCTGTCATGCCACATCTGTAACAAATACTTTCTTTTTCATCTTAATGGTTATTTTTGTTATGATATCCATTTTGTTTTCCCTTTTGAAAATTATTGTTGCAATAACCATTTTGATAATTTTGGAACTTTCTACCATGTCCATCAAAAGTTATGTGGCCTTGTCCTCGTCCTCATCCTCTCCCTCGGAAATTTTTGTGTCCTCTACCACAATTATTAAAATTTTCACAACCTTTATTTTTAACAGCATGTGCATCAGGCACATGCATTTCCGTAGATTATGTCTCACATATTGCCAGGGGGCATCAAAGAGGTCTCATATTATGATTTTTTCAAATAAGATCATTATGTTGTTCAGCTAGTGACAATACTACTTTCTTTCTCTATATTGCAAAATAATATTTGAGGGATGAATAGTAGATAAATTTTTAATTTACCGTTTGATTCATTAATGCTCATAAATGTTGCAATAATTTTGTTTTCATTCAAATTGTTGGCATTATTTAAACATTAAATTGGTGAAGTTAAAGTTTAAATTGTGAATTAAACAAAAACTGGATGCTACTATGTGGAAAAACTTACAAAATGATGAATCAAACGGAATTTAACAAAAACTTAACGGAAAATGCTACGGCAATTAGTTTGTATATAAACTGGATGCTATCATTTGGAATTTTCTTAAAAAAATGTTACCACTGGTATTTTATGAAAACTGAATGCTACCATGTGGAATTTTCCTAAAAAAAAAAAAAACATTAATTATTTTTCACACTATTTTCAAAATTTTTTATATGACAAGTGACAACATAAGTATTTTTATCAAGGGATTACCAATGTGATTAAGTGAATATGAGATGGAGTTGGTATCTCTTTGCAATAAAACACAAAATGAAAACCTAAAGTCAAAACCCTGAAACTCCCAATATCCAAGGGCCATAAAGCAGCTTGACAGCACAAAACCCTCCTTAAACCCCTTCAAGAAAAAACACCATTTTCTATCTTGTACAGTTCTAATATCCCAAAACATCATACCTAGAGCCACAAAATGTTAATCAAATCCAAAGTTTTGCGCTTTTTGTTTCACCATCAAAAACCCACTAATTTACAATCCATAAGAACCTTTCTTGACAATATTGAAATTAAATTTGTCCCAGATCGTGGGTTGGATCATGCAGTAGAGAAAGAAAAAGACCTCAAATTTGTGTTAAACCTCAAGAATCTCCTCAAAAATGAACCTTCGAAATCACTTTCTCTTTCCTCCATTGTTGATAACATTGATAAGCTTGGATTTCCATGTCGTGCAATTGATTTTATCCGTAAGTATCCTTCTTTTTTTGAAGAATATTTTCCAGGTAATGTTGCTATTCATCCACATGTTAGATTAACACAAGAAAGTCTTAATCTTGATGCTGAAGAACAGTTGATTTATAATAGTGAAGTGTTTAGAAAAAGTGCTGCTGATAGGTTGTTGAAACTTTTAATGTTAACTAGAATGAATGAAATTCCTTTGAAATTGATTGATTTGCTTAAATGGGATTTGGGTCTTCCTGATAATTATGTTGATATATTAGTTCCTCAGTTTCCTGATTATTTTAAAGTGAAAAAGATTGATTCTTCACCAAAATGGTCAAAAATTAGATTGGAGAGCTTATTGGAATTGGTTTGTTGGAGTGATGAATTGGCAGTTTCTTTTGTTGAAAAGAGGGTATTGAAGGATAATTCAGGGTATCAAAAGGGAATGCCTATTGAATTCCCTATGCAATTTTCCAAAGGGTTTGAGATTGATAAAGGAATGAAGAAATGGTTAAATGAATGGCAAAGGTTGCCTTATCTTTCGCCGTATGAGAATGGTTGTCATCTACAGCCAAATAGTGATATGTCGGATAAGTGGGTGGTTGCAGTTTTGCATGAATTGCTTCACATTTTTGTCACCAAGAAGACTGAGAGGGAAAATTTACTCTGTGTGGGGGAGTATTTAGGTATTAAGCCGAGGGTTAAGCGAGCATTGGCTCATCATCCAGGCATATTTTACCGGTCGAGTAAAATTGGGACTCATACTATGGTTTTGAGGGAGGGTTTTAAGAGAGGGTTGTTGATTGAAACTCATCCGCTAATGGCTATGAGGAATAAATATATTCATCTTATGCACAAGGTGAAGGAAGTGAATAAGCTAAAAAGTGTGTCTAGTTCTAGTGCGAGCAAGCAACCAATACTCAAGGAAGGAGTAACAGAACAGGAGAAAGACAATGGGGAAGCACCTGCTGAGGAAATGCAGTTTTCTGACTCTGATGTGGATGAAAGTAGTGATGACGAGGAGGATGAGATGGAGCAAGATGAGAGCTCAAGGTGTGGGCGTAAAAATGGACAAAGAGGTTCATATGAGGTCGATGAGAACAGGAGTAATCTTGAAGAAGGTAGGGGGAGCAGGCCTAGGAAAAATGATATGCTGGATGAGAGTGGTGATGATGATGACGAGGAAGAGGCAGAGGAAGAGCAAGAAGAAGAGGAGAAAGTTTGGAGATCAAGGGCTGGGCGCCAATTTGAAAGAAGAGGATCTGGTAAGCTAATGGAGGGCTGGAGAAAACCCGGAGAGGTTAGGGGGAGGCCTACGAGAAATGCTCCACATGATAAAAGCGGTGGTTGGGAGGATCGAAATGGGAGCTCAAGAGGTGGGTACACAAACGGAAGAAAAGGGTCTGTTAAGGTAAAGATGGACAGGAGAAACCCTGGAGAGGGTAGGGGTAAGCCTGGCAGAAAGATTTCATGGAATGCAAGTAGTTGTGATGGTGAGGATCGAGTTGGACGCTCAAGTGGTGGGTACACAAATGGAAGAAGAGGATCTGGTAAGGTGAATGTGGACTGGAAAAAATTTGCAGAGGGTAGGGGAGGTCCTAAGAGAAATGATATGTGGAACAGAAGTGGTGGTGCTGAAGATCAAGAGCGAGTTGAGAGCTCAAGGAATGGGCACAGATTTGGAAGACGAGGATCTGGTAATGTAAATGACAGCAGAAGAAAACCCGGAGATAATGGGGCATTTGGAAGAAATTCTCCACAGGAAAGGGTTGCAAATAAATTCCAAGTGAGAACTTGAAAAAAAGGTTAAACTGATTAGTCATTGTAAAGAATGCATTCAAAGCTGAGAGCATGTAGGCCATAATCAAGAGCATCAAGAGAGCACAATTTTTGGTTCTGAATTTTGCATAGCTTTGTAAATGTTTCAATTTCTATTTTGGATGGTACTCTACTATTCTATTATATATTTTTGCATCAACTCACTTATTTTGCACACCAATTTGCCTTTTATTTTTGTTTCCTCGAGATACTATCGTGTTTTTCTTGAAGTTCTTTGATACACGTTGCAATGTAAAACATTGCTAGATTCTGGATGCTTTATAAGCCAATTATAATCTGGTTTGTCCATCTTTAAGTGCTGAAAAATTAGTTAAGTTGGTTAAAATGCTCTACTATTATATTTTAAAATTCAATGGTATTTGAAATGTTCATCAACAAATAAACAGAGCTCTTATGTTGAGTGTTTGACGACTTACTTTGTAGAATTGATGATATTTTTCCTGCCTTTTTCTCCGTCTTGATTGTGTAGAATATTTACATCTTTGTCATTATCCTCATCATTTGTAGGCTGTAATAGGGTAATGGTTATGGATGTATGAAAATCCTGCTGTTATTTGTTGTGTTGTTCACCAACTTTCTGCTGTGAGTGGCCTTCAAAATGTCCAACAAAACTGCTGTGTCGGACACCACATGTCGGGCTTAATTGTCATGATACTGTTTGTATAAACACGGCTGCCTTACTTTCTTTTTGGTAGTTCACAGCTCTCCGAAGGGCTTCGTCATCTCATCCATAGCTGGACGTGATAATAGCCTCCTGTGCTGTCATCAGATTGCATCAAGGTCACACGTGCATTATGTATTTCCATCTGGGTTTACAATTAGCCTTTAACGTTGTTTGATCTTACTTGTTTCTTCTATGTAGGCTTATCTCTGGCAACAAGCACGTCTACCCAATTGTTGCAAAACCCCCAGGCGATAAGGCTGACAAGCACAGGGCAAGGTGCGTCATTTATACTTTCTTTTCTCGACCTATCTTAAAGTTTAGTTTTTAAACGCTCAATTTCAATAAAACAAGATCTATACACAAAAACTCTGCACGGCAGAGGTTAACAAAGGTCTGTTTCTGGACCATCATATTTAGACTAAGCACACAAAGTTATCTGCAGCAATTAGGCTATAATCATTAAAGGTATGAGTATGGTGCACTCGTCTTAATTCTTATCCTGGGAAGCCACACCATTTTCTGGTTGCAAACATGTAGTGAACCTGTATTTGCTCATGGCTTTAATAACTTTTCTGAATTGTGTTCAATTTCTGTTGAGGATATAAATAGTAAGATATGACCTATGGCTGGGTATGCATAACTGCTTTCTTGGTATTTTAGACATCAAATTGTAGCTTTTTGGTTGTAATAAATAGCCTTGGTTGTCTTGGAAAGAGTAAAAAAATGTAGGATTTCTTAATTTTCACCCCTCACAAAGTTACATATGGATAGATCTTCAAGCTCATAAACTGAATTTTATTTATGTAATAGTTTGTTCAATTTGCTCGTTTTCCCTAGTCTTACCCCTCACATTGCCTCATATTTTTGCCGGCTGCTTCAGACTATTTTATACTGCTTTATGGTTTCCATTTGATGATTATTACTGATTTAAAGTTAATATGGGTGAAGAGTGGCATTAATCAGATACAAAAAGTTAACTAATATCACTCAGAGTATATAAACAGTCTTTTGTTATTGATAAATAAATTAGTCAAATTTACAATGCCTATTGACATATGAAGTTTCTATCAATCTTTGTCGTAGTTTTTTTCTAAGTTAATAAAAACCATGTGCAAGTTTCTTTTTCAAGCCCTATAGTACTCCATTCGTCTCATAAGTTGAATTGCTTCCATTATAGATCCTTTTACATAGATCCAAATTGGTTTTTTTAGATATGGAGGTACATCTCATATTTATTTCTATCAATCTGTCCCATAACTTTATAGTATGACTCATGAGTTTTATTCCTTGATAGTTGGAGCAATATTGGAAATCTCCTTTGTTCTTGTAAATGGGCACTAGGGTATTGCTTTTTCTATCATTAGACATCTTGTTTGTTCTCCTAGTCTTGTTGAATAGGTCAGTTAGCCAAGTTACTCCAACGCTCTCTAAGCATCTCTATATCTCAATAGGTATACCATCTGGCCTAACCGCTTTCTTTAGCTTTATTTTCTTTAAAGCCTCATCCACCTCTGATTTTTGTATTCTTCAATAAATTCTCTATTTTCATATAATGGAATGGGATACAATAGTTCCTTGTTCTCCATTAAATAGCTCATCAAAAATTCCCTCTATCGATCTTTGATGTTCTCGTTCGGAAGTATTATCATTAACCTTAATACAGTTTATTATACTTATGTCATTAGTTTTTGTTTGCCTCCTTTTAGTCATCCTATATATATCTTTGTCTCCTTTAGAATTTAGTATGTCAAACATCAGAAATCATCTCCCAATCTACTTTTCCACAACTTTTTCGGCGAAATCTTTAGCATGGTCTTCTTTTAATCTCCACCATTTTATTATATGCTCTTCTTTAGCTTTCTTTACCTTTGGTCTTGCCTGAAGACAAACATCTAGGATAAGGAGTTTGTATTGGGTGGCTACACACTCTCCTTGGATAACTTTGCAATTACCTCTATGGCTCTATCTATTATCCTTGTCAAGAAGTAGTCAATTTAAGTTGCGTTTACTCTATTTCTAAAAGTTACCATGTGGTTATCTCTCTTCTCAAACCATGTGTTAGCAACCAACAAATCATATCAGAGTGTAAGATCCAAAATGGACTCTCCTTATGTATTCCTAGTTGCATAACCAAAATCGAAAATAATTAATTACAGTTCTTTATCAGTGAAATTTATGGACAACATGGTTATTCATTTGCTATTCGTCACCTTCAGATACATACAAGGGACCTAATCCAAAAAATCAGTAAACATGTAGACTGTAGTATATAATATATATATGAAGTGTTTGACCCTAAAGTTATTCTAACTTTACGTTCACAGTTTAATCTCACAGTCAACAAAACATAACTGCTAAAATATACTGAAGTCTTTCTAATTTTTGACCATCTCCACCTAAAAACTCTTGCAATGTTGATATGGAAAATTGTGGCCTATCTCACTTCAAAACTTGGCTTTGCAGCCGCTTACATATCACCCCTGTTCTCTAACCCAAAAATTACTCAAATGTAGGAGGTAGCACATAGCCTTCGTAACGTTGCAAAATTATTTGAGGGTGTTTATTTTAATGTCGAATGAAGTAATATTAAACCAATGATCTGTTACGTTGATTTGTTTTGGTTCACGTTACTTGACATTCATGTTGTGAATTTCATGCCGTATGATTATTACAAAGGAGCAAAGTTGGATTTAAAGATGCACTCGGTGCTAGCCTTTTGAGTGTGAGGCACTGAGTTAATCTTGCAAATCCATTCTGAGTTCCCTGACTGTGTAAAGTCACTGAGTTTTCTTTTTTAGCATCAAAATACAAAATTACTTAGGTGTGAAATCTTGGACTGGAACCATCATCCGTAACCATATATTCTGGGTGGAAGAATTGGCGATTACTTGAAAGTAGTGACTTGTTTTTACTGCTTGCTATTTCTTTTTATAAACCAGACATTTATTTTCTGCTGCTTCTGTGTCATTATTTGCAGCTAAGAAGCCATATGATTCCACTCTTCCTTACAATGCTTTCCTTCAAGCTTTGTGATATGATATATTGGTGAGTGTACATCACTTTCTATTCTGTTATCCAAGTAAAGTATATGAATCAACTATTGGTGTTTTTGCTGTCACGGCCTCGTTTTATTTTTTTATTTTTATTTTGGCTGATGACTCTGACTTCAACTAACACTCTATATACCTTCTCACTCTATGCTTTCTATTTAATTTCTCCAATTCTAATTTTCTTATTGATTTTTACTATTTTTGACCTATAATTCATCGCCATAGTTACCTGGAACGACATCGTTTAGGAACGAGAATGAAAACAGAAACAAGGAATGCAAACTTTATTGACTTGGAATTGATTGGGTACGAGACACATTGTGTATAAAAAATATATTTGAAAACAAAAATTAAAATGGTTTTTTTGCTTTAAGAAATTGTTTTTAGGAGGATTTTTTTTGGTTTTCTAGGTTTCATCTTAATTTTTCCTCCTCTCTTCTTTAATTTGTAAGTGAAGGCCGAAATACTTTTCAAAAAGGTCTTCTACATCGGGACGTCACCTTGAGCGATTTGGGTTGTGTTTCATGGTGATTGGGATAGACATTTCCGGATCGCGAAACATGGCTATGTTTCACGTTCCATGTAACGATGTTCATCGCCCCATTGAAGCGCTACTCAATCCTTACAGAAGAACTTGTGCTGAGGCATATTTTTGGGTCTTGTGGCCGAGCTTGATGAGCTTAGGTGAAAATGGATTTTAGCTCTATCTTTACACGCAAAGAATGCCATACTGTTTGAAGATTAAAATATCGCGTGTTTACTAGAAATCAACATCTAGATGAACAAACATATCAACATCATCTCCTTATCCCAACTGAATTGATGTTTACATCAGCATACCTTTGTAGCCATCTTCGTAGCAGAGTTTGGTAGGAGCAATGAAACATAATTCGCTAGTTAGTTCGTCTTTTAAATTCGCGATTCTCTCAAAATGGTTGAAAAATTGTCTAAAATCGACCATAATTTGCTTTTTCCGATGTGCGATTTGCAAGGCAATTAGCGAATCATGTGATACTAGATAGGAGTCATAAACCTACCGATAGAAAAAGATTAAAAACGGCTTTTCGACTAATCGAAAGTATTGCTTAGCTCAGAACTTTGATGGCTCACTACTAAGATTGTAACCCACTTAAGGCTTTTTTTAGGCCCCAAGATTCTGAAATCAAATAAAGATGAAAAGTCCTAAAATGTTCTTGTCACCAATAGACCCACAAAACAGCAGGATAATTGGTTAAGAATAAGTTTCTTAAGTAGTGAGCTTTTTATGTTATGTTTGAAATTTTATGCCAAATGTTCTGATTATCTTTTTGCAATATTGCTGATGCTGAATATAATTCTGTAATTACCCAAGAAATTTGTGGACGGTCGAAAATGGTTGAGCTTTGGTAAAGATTAAGATGCAGAGGTTGCAGTATCATACATTAGATTGGGGGCATAAGATCTGATATGATATCAGAGCATGTTCCTGTGTAATTTGCATAATGATATAATCTCAAATTGACAATCAAATTATTATTATTATTATTGGACCCACTACTTGCTATAGTGTAGTATAAATAGTAATAGTAGTACATAAAAAAGCATGTGTTTTGTCCTACTGTTAAAAAGCATTTGACGATTCGATATTTATTCGACTTACCAACACGACTTGACTGGATTTCAAAATGAATTTAAAAATATGTAAAAAATTATTGTGGACACAATTCTCGATTTTAAGCTGACTTGAATTACATGACTCTAAATCGACCTGATGATCCAAATATGGTTAATGACCTCTTCACTTTTTTTAATTGTGAAATTTACCTTAACTTTCCAATTTTTTCATATGGTAGACAAAACGAAAGATTTTCGTTAATTTTACGCTATTTTTATCCAAACGTAATGATATTTTTTAAAAAAACAAACATCGTGATCACCATAATTGACCATATATTTTTGATATCCAGTTGAAATAGGTACATGATTAACCAAAATTTAATATTTTTTCTACCACATGGAAAAGTTGGAAGCTTAAGATTAATATTTCATGGAATTTCTACCAAAATCTCTGGGTTATTTCATGGAATTTCTCAATTATTATTTATAACATAAAAGATTAATATTTGGCTGAATAACATGTGAAATCTAAAGCAAAAATTTCTAATCATTCACCATAATTTGTAAATCAATAGAAAAGGTAAAAAGAATAATAATAATAATAAAATAAACAAAATTAAAAAGATAAATTAAAATAACAATATTTTCATCCTATCAAATTCAACCACATAAAAGTGATTTATTAACTTTATAAATAGTCTTTATTTACCCGGACCTTCTCAATCTATAGTGATGTACTAAATGGAAACCAAGTAAATCGAATGAGGTATAAATTGGGGAGAACATTTCTTAACTCTCATTAGTCATAAATAAGCATCAATGGGTTGTAATTTTTTAAATAGGAGTTACAAATAATATTATGTCATGTTTAAAAACGATAATTTTATTTGAAAATATGAAATTGACTTAAATTTATTATTTGGTTATTAAAAATTTTAAAATTTGAATTTGGATCAAATTTTACAATTATTTTAATTAGGTTGTTTATCTAGACGTAAGAAATATTATTTGGAAATCAGATATGACCAATGGGTTTGTTTGCTTTAGTCGACCCAATGGCCAAGCCTAGAATTCAAGGTTCTATCTCGAATCTTGGTGTTGTTCGATTGAACTACTCTTGTGAGTAGAAATGTTCATTCGAGTTATCGAGTTGATTAGGTCTGTTTTTATGAGACCGTTTTCTAATGAAATAAACAAAAAACAATAAATTCATATACTAATACTTTATATTATTAGGTTATTTAATTTATGTATAAGGTACGTCTGACGGTGTAACAATGTCATACAGAAATTTGGATTTTCAATTTGATTTGTGGTTAAAATTGAACTTAGTGCAATTTCTAATAGAGTATAGTAGTGCCGTAGTGTTAATTTTATTAAATTCATAGTTGAAGAAATCAAATAAATTAGGGTTAGATTATAGTAGTAGAGTAGACTTTTGATATTTGATTGATAAAAGAGTAGCATAATACTTTCTCCGTTTTATAATATTTGCTATTTAGTCTAATATGTTGGGTGGAAAAATATCAGTAGTATAAACTAAAAGAATACTCCATTACAAGTATAGTACTCAAAACCTACCATTAAAGATGTTCTGCTGGATTTTTGAGAATAATATATGGCATGTGGATTATGGCGTGTCCATAAACACCTTACACCTTACACCTACACCTACACCTCAAAAACACTAAGAAATTGACTTATGTGAGTAATACTCAGTGCAACAGGGGTAGATGGCATCATGGCATCAAAAATTTCCAATTTTATTCATTTTTTATTTCCCACTTTTAATTTTTTTTTTGTAGATACAAATCAATTATAGGATTATAAATTGATTATTATTGCTTTTAGACAGTGAAAAAATAAAGCAACAATGAAAGGCAGTCATTTTACAATCCCAAAAGATACTGACTAAAGAAACTACTACCTCATACCAAGAATAAGCTTTTCTTTTTTTTTTTCTTGAATTTGCTTAAGTTTTATTTTATTTTATTTTATTTTATTCATATATTTTATCACTATATCTTTATTGAAGCCGTCTCACTATAAGAAGGTCTCAATTGGATCATTCTAAACTCTTTAAAAAAAAATTATTGTCTTGTACAAGTATGAATTCAAATTTTTTGTTTTTTTTGTCGTTTTTTACTAATGGGCTGCTTGTATGGGCCTGTCTGACGGTGCGACGGTCTTATACAATTATACTTCTACAAGATTAACTGATATTTTATTAACATTTTCATCTTATCTATATTCATCAATTTACTATTTTCTCATAAAATTATTATTTTTACTATTTTTACCTATTTTTCTTGATTTTCAAATTATTTGTATTAGAGGCTATTTCTTTGAAATAAAAAGAGTATAACTGTTACTTCTCCCAAGGATTTGCTACAAGGATAAATTGAATAAAATAAATGTATTATATGGGCTAGGGGAAGAAATGTCTAATATAATCAAAAATTAATTTAAACATGTAAATAATAATTATATTGAAAATATAAATCAGGGCAAAAAAAAATAGTGAGTATTGGACTTGCATGTATTTTGAGTGGGCTAATCTTCTTACTACTATATAGTTTTAAGAAACAATAAACCTCATCAAGCGTATGTGCAAATTAATGCTCTTGACCCGTGAGTTTGTGAACTCGAGCCTACAGATATCCCGCGTCCACAAAAGTGAACTACGATGAAATTATGTGACGAATTGTGACGGATGAAATGGACTTTCAAAATATAACAAAATCATCGGTATCACGTAATACTAATATAAGTATTAGTTAGATCATCTAAATTAGATGTCACTATCTAAATGAGAAAAAAAAATTAGATGTCATTATCTAAATAATTATGACATCTAAATTAGATGTCATTATCTGACAATGATGTGTCAGTCCTCAATAACACATATCTATCCCCATTCCCCACCCTTCCACTATCCTCTTTCTTCCTCTACGTCTTTGGCATGCTTAATGGGTACTCGCATAAGTTGATTTGGAGATTCACTTATTTTGTGAAGATTTTAATAAATAAAGGTTATTTGTTATTTTAGTTTATCTTTTTTGGTTTTATTTATTTTAATATTAATTTTTTATTTTTTTATGATGATTTATAAGTTACGATTATTGATTAGAAACTTTTAAAAATATTCGGTAACTAAATCTTAATTGTTGATATTAATTCATTTAGTTGAATTGTTTGATCAGTTGTTAGTTTACTATGTCAACTTATTTTATTATCTCTAACATTAATTATATAAGAAAACCATAAGTCAAAAAATCAAAAAACATAAAAAAAATAATTCAAAAGTAAAGATTTCAAGTGACTTGAAAAACATATAACAAACATTCAAACAAGTGTTCAAATTGTTGGACCAATCAAAAAGTTTGCCAATATGCTAGTTACCAAACAAGGTAGACTCTTTTAGGATATGAAGAAATAGCTGAAAATTAGGTGATTGGGTCGAGGTTGAATCTAGATGTTTTAATAGCATTATTTTTAAATGGACGAAAATCACCAAGTCATATCTCAAATGTTTAATTCATCATTTTAATATTTAATTTATCAATGTTCTCAAATATTGTAACAATTTTATTTTTATTCAAATTATTTGCACTATAAAGTTTAAAAGGTGCATTTTATAAGTTCAAAATGTGCATTTCAAGCACTAATACATATATATTTAACTAGAATTATAAAAGTTCAAAGATGTATTTCAAGCACTAATACATAAAAAAAAATCAAGACTACGTTTAGATGCTTTTGAAGATGATGACTTAGAAGTTGTCCCTTCACCCTTTGTCAGACTCTTACCCTTCTTTTGTTTAGCTGTCAATCCACCCTTGCAAAATGGTGAATTAAACATTTGAGAGCATAAACTAAATGCTACCATGTGGAAAATATTACAAAATGGTGAATTAAATGGAAATTGACAAGAATTTAACGGAAAACGTTATGGCAGTTAGATAGTGCATAAATTGAATACTACAATGTAAAAAAATCTTACAAAAGTGCTATCACTAGCATTTCATAAAAGTTGGATGTTACTTTGTGGAATTTCTCAAAAATAAAATATAACAAATCTATAAAATGGACAAAAATGAAAATGCACCAAAATTGGGATAAGAGTTACTCTATAAATGAGATGCAGCTACTCTTGTAGAGAAGACCTCAAAATAACAAGTCTATGTTTTTATTTTCTCTTTAATTTGTATTAATTGGGACTATTTACCCATATATCTAATATGTCTCTTGAAGAAACCGTCTCTCATAACAATTTGTGAAATGTATACACGTTCGTGAATTGAATGTTTATAACATACTCTTATTAAGTCACGTTTTGTGCTCGACCATCACATAAGTTTGGAACGCTTCTCGTGATCACAAGTAAATTAAAGTGATTGAGTCATGTAGAATTAAAGAAGTGAATGAGACAAATTGAAAGATAGTCAAATTAATGATAAATAAAATATAGTTAAATGAAATCTTATTTGAATCATCTAATTGATATTTTTATAATATTATCTTTATGTAATTTTTAAGTATGCATAATTCAATATATAAATAATCAAAATAACACATTAAATAAGCAAATATAATAAAACGGAAAAAGTACTGTTATCCAATCAATTTCATGTGGAATATTCCACATGAAAATAAAACATGCTGTGATAGAATTACAAATAAAAATCTTCACTAAACGACAAAATGAAAGCTCCCAAATAAAAGGTAAAGGTAAAAGACACTTTTAGTATCCCGCACAAAGCAGGGTCTGATTGGGGGTTTCTTTTTCCTGAAAGATGCGGACAAATCATACCCGTTCCCCTAAAAAGTGAGTAAAGAGAGATGCGCGCAGTCAAGAACCGTTGAATTGATACTTATGATTAGTAAAGGTCGAACCCCAAACCTTCTATTCCACATGCAAATGCTCTATCCATTGAGTCACAAGCATTTTTGATTATGTACTTTGTTATGTATAATTGATACTTTGTTATGTACGCTCCTCAAGCATTAGAACATTTTTCTGGTACCATGTCTTAAATTCATACCTTGTATTATTTCATACTCAGTTCTCTTAAAATTGCATCAAAGAGGAAGTAAGTAAGTTTAAAAAACGTGGTAATAAATGAAGAGAAAGTAAATTGTATTGATGAAATTAAAAGAGAATTAAAATATATAGATGATATTAAAAAAAAGAGATGGACTATTATCTAAAAATAGAAATGATGTAAATTAAGTGAAATAGACCAAAATTAAAAATAATGCAAATTCAATAGGATGAAGAATGTAAGTTTACACGCTTGCATGTTGTACATGGCAAAATAACATTCGTGGAGTTTGATTAAAACTATTGAAAACATAGTTAACATGACAAGTTTTAGAGATAAGATAACGTGAAGGAGGATTTTCAATACTAGAGTACAAAACTAAAGAACGGAGGGAGTAAACTATTGAACTGATAGATATCTTAATCGCTCTTACAACCTTCGTTTCTAAGAAATTACAACAGTTATATTGTACATAGACTAACAAATGGCGGAATCTTTTAAATTGTGTCAATGATATAATAAGAATGTTGAAATGTGTGGATGATAATAAAAAAAGTGATAAAAACATTTCATAAAAAGAAATTTAGCAAGAAAAAATAAACGAAAAAGCAAAATATGACAATTTCTCAAGAATAGAGGAAAAAATAAATAAAATAAGTGCTATTTAGATAGGGGTATATGGCACACATCAAAATGGAGATTAAATTTCATTATATTATTATATAATGACATTAGAATAATAAAATATTATCGGATAATAATACAGACAAAAGTGAATTACTATTGTATCATTTGAATTCTGATATGTGATCTCCCCTTAAAACAGTCAAAACCCACTACTAGTAAACAGCCTGACATGTTTCATTCAATCATTTCCTCCCCACAAAATCTTTCTTACCCAAAAACTATTCAACAATCTTTATTTTGTTTTTTTTTTTTTTTTTTTTTTTTTTTTTGCTTTTTACTCATGTGTTCCTCATTTTTTAAAATCACAAATTATTACTGATATTATTATCGTCTTTGCCTTCTAATAACCCTAATTTTTCCTCCTCATTGCAGGATTTACTCATCTCTACTCCTTCACTGCGCTTCAGAGCGTTGAGAGCTTCAGCTTCCCAATCAGTTGCACACAACACAGAATGCAGAATCCAAATAGCACAGGCCACTTGAGCAGAAAGCAGCCCATACCAAAGCCCACTAAACCCAAACTTAAGCCCAAAGGCAAGCCCAACAGCAACTGGAGTACCCACAAAGTAGAATGAGCCTAGGTTAATTCGGGCTCCAACAGCGGGCCTAGCGGTGCCACGTAGGATGCCACAGCCAGTAGTTTGTGGACAGTTGCCAAGCTCACATAGACCCATAATAGGCATGACTGATGCTACTAAGACAGTGACAGTGGTGTCAGGTGTGAAGAGCTTACCCCAGGTTTGTCTGAAAATGACAGTCCAAATCACATTTATGATTCCAATTAGAAAAGCACAACCTAATGCCACCATTGCTGCCAGCCTTGCTTTGTATGGTTTTCCTGCCCCTAACTCATTTCCCACCTGCATCATTTTTCATTTCCAAGGATTCATTATGTTTACTTTTGAAATTTGTAATCTTATCTAGTAAAAGGAATAGATAATCTTTAATTCTACACAATTAAAAATATCAAAATAAAACAAATCAAATAAGTTTTTACATGACTAAATTTTAATTTATAAATTAAAAATAAAATACAAATTTAGAATAACAGGTGGAATATATATGAATGAAAATAAAAAAAAATAGTAATTCATTACTAAAAATAAAAATAGTGCAAATTTGATATTATAGACTAAATAGGAAAGTGGCTCACTTTCATGAGATAGAGAGCATACTAAATACTCCATTTCGTTCAATTTTTTACTATCACTTAACTTTTTGTACGTTTTTCAAATTAAATTTTGAACCTTAATATCTTTAAGTACGCATAATAAAAAATTGTAAAAATTATATATTGAAAAACTTTTCATCAAGATGAATCTAATAAGATACCACATAAATATGTTTTACATTCAATATATAATTCAAAAATCAAATATAAATTTCTCTCTGTGAAAAAATTTTAAGAGAAAAAATTTAAAATGGACAAATAAAAAGAAACGAAGTGAATAGTAGTAATTCTGTATTATTTACATCAAGTACTATTGCATCTTCAAAACAAACTTTACTTTTGATTAATTTAAAATATGCCAGACTATTAACTTATGACCTACTGAACTGGTCAAAAGTTATATGTTTATTTTGTTTAAATTAAGAAAATTAAAAAAAAAATTAAAAAAAAGAAAACATCTCACCCCTCCCCCTATAATACATCCTACAAAAAAGATTGACAAATTATTAAAATCAAAAAATCAAAATAAAGGAAAGAGATTCTCATTGATTTTATTGTAAGGATATGAAAACTCCTGAGATACGATATTCTAATTAGCAATACTTAATGGAAATAGCATTACGTCGATCCCTGATGGATTAGTCTTTCATAAACTTTAATTAAATATAGTACCCTGCTATTTTTTTTTTGTGGGTGACATTGAAATAAAAATTATTACTAGTCTATACCACCTTTGTTGAGTTTTTAGTTGGAAATGATGCTTCATTCACCATTATATTTCTAATTGGCTGACCTATGCAATGACCCTATTAGTGATCCCATTATAACGTAAAAGAAAAGAAACTTTTTCATTCAATAATCCAAATAACTAAAACACTTGTTTTTAGTTCCTTATCAATCGCTCTAAAATCATCTAGATTACGTACATGAAGCATTTTTACTCCTTTTAATTACACATTTAGTTTAGCAAATACATTATTATCATGTCAAACAAAATTTGAATTTCTTAGCTCAAGTTCCATCACTTTCCATATGCTTGTATATATCATTCTCTAGTCACCAACATTGTGAAATTTTACTTTCTCCGTACTGAAATACTCACACTCGATTGTAATATATTATGTAGAATAATAGTACTATCAGTATCAAGTACAATGGAATAGAGGAAGTATGATCTTAAGATCTAAATAATGAGATAGACATGTAAAATGTGACACATCAAACATGTACCATAATGTCCTCAACTCTTCAAACATGTTGTCTCCATGAGAACACCATTCTTGAGATGTTCATTTCTTATTATACTTTCTATTGTAAAAGTACTTTGTTGGAGAATAAGTCCATACCCCCATGAACATTTGTTGGGTTTTGTCCATTTTCCTATATGCAAGCACTAATACTTGTGTTACTCACCTTGCTTAGGAATTAGCAATGTTTGTTCTATTGTGGAAATAATGTATTGGACAATTGGCCCATACCTCCATGAAAGTTTGTTGATTTTTGTCCATTTTGCTTATATGCTAGTATTGATACTACTCTCTTGGTGCTTATAAATTTGCATTGCTTTTCAATTTTAAAAGTTCTAAGTTGTATTCTTTTTTATTTAGAAAAGAAGAGCTTGCTAAATAAGGAAAATCAAACTAAAAAATTAAGGTTGATCTTCATCTTTTCCATTCAACTTTCTCATACTATTATATATACTCCTACTCTTTATCCTTCACCTTTACTTCAAATTCCGCTCTACTTATCTTCATTTGTATAATTTTAACTTTTATTTTCCCCTTAAATTTTACTTCCAATACAAGCATGCCCTTACAAAAATACAAAAAAATAATATAGCAAGTTCAAAAGATAGTATCAGGGGTAAATAGGAGTAATCTTTGTCCATTTGATTTTGCCTCCTATATTGTTTTAATTCTTTCCACTGAATTAGACCTATTTTTATATTTGGGTCCGGTTTGGTTCACTCAATTTTTATTGATTAAATTGATTTTTAGATATACGTTATAACTAAGTTGAACTGATTTTTGATAACTGATTTTCATTAATTGAAACTGATTTTTATTAATTGCAATCGATTTTTATTAGTTCTAATTAATTTTTATTGATTGTAAATTTGTAACTAATGTTTACTAATTCAAACAAATTTTTACTTATTATTTACTTTTTTAATGTGAACTAAGCAAGAGCTTAGACACATCCCCTTTTATAATACCTTAATTAGAACCTAAAATTTATTTTCTTTCTTACATTAAAACTTATAATTATGCAACTAAAAAGACATTACCTCACTTTGAATTTTCGTAATTTTTGTGTAATTTTTTTAAAGGATAATCTTTGTATTATTAGCCGAGGAGCAATCTGAGGGAGTAAATATTCGAGTTTGGTATACAACCACAAGAAACCAAAAGCATTACAAGGCATAAAACTTTATAGTAGTACCTTGGCATGAGTATGTATTAAACTGTTCCCCAAAAGTTGCACAGTACCATGCATCAACAATTAAACTAATCAAATACACTAATTATTCTTCCATTTATCAAGAAACTGGTCCCAAGTCTTAGTGACTAATGTCTTAAAACCATGTCATGTCATTAGACTACTTAATTAACCATTACCAACCATATCTTTGCAAATTAATAATTTTTGATTACAGATTCCCACTACATTTCTAAACTATTTTCCTAAATTCAGGGTTCAAAGTATGTTAAACTAATCATATTTTTCAAACAATAACCAATAATGATTAAAGAATTATGATCAATTACTCTTCATATAATTAATACAAATTTTTAAATAGAATTTATATGATTATTGGTTCATACTGTAATGTATAATTATATACACCAAATAAATTAAACAAAGCAATTTTTTTAAAATGGTAGCAAATCATTGGCATGATGATTTTTTTTCTTTTCTTATTGGCAATAAACCAATATGAATCTTTTTATAGGGAAATTAGTATAAAACTTGTTAAGGTAAGTTTTGATAGTGAAATACGCATATATCCTGCGTCATAATGTTCGCTACATTAGAATGGTATAACACTATTCATCTCTAATCTTGTTTCGGTAATTCCGACTCATGCATATAGGATCTTATTTTATTATTCTTAAAACCTAGCTTTTTAATATATAATTTTCATAATTTTTTATTTAATCAATAAAAATATTTAATATCAAAATAAACCGAGTTACGTGAAAAAAAATTATAGTAAGTATTAGGTAATAGAGGAAGTATACATAACCTTCCCTCCACTTGACTACTAGTAAAATGACTTTGGAAAAGGCCTAATTTATCATATCAACAGAAAATAACCAAATTGTTGTAAAAAAAATCCTTTAATCAAAATATAACATATCTTGATTGATAACGAGTTGAAAAAAGATATGTTTCTCTATGGCAACAAGGGAGAAGATCTTTTATGAAATTTGGATCAAGTTGTGACATTACTAGTTCAAATTGGGTGGACTTTGATAATAACATTTATAAGCAGGATATATTAGACATAATGATGATTATTAGTTCAAATTAAAAAAACTTAATTATAGCTAATTAGCTTCCACGAGAGGATACATTAGATATATCGATGATTATTGTACAAAAATATATCCTTTAATTAAATATCACATATCTTGATTGAAAATAAGTTGGAAAAAGATATGTTCCTCTCTTGCAACAATTGGATAATATCTTTTATGATATAATTTGTTCAAATTAGTCTGACTTAAATCCTAGTTTCTATGAGATCTTGTTTAAATCATCTAATTGAATAGTTTCATAATATAAATTTTTTTAACTTTTAGTTAAGCATTATACTTAAAGATAAAAATTATCAATTTTACGTATTAAATTGTATAAAAAATTAAATGTAACAAGTATAATAGAATGAAAGAAGTAGTTAAATTTCTTTGAAAAAGGCCTAATTTATCATATCAATAGAAAATAACCAAAATTCCTCTAATCAAATATCACATATCTTGATTGATAACAAGTTGAAAAAGATATGTTCCTCTCTTGCAACAATGGATAATATCTTTTAAGATATTTATGTGGAGAAATATTAAATATAATGATAATTAACAAGGCTTTAAGTATAACAGATATGACGATGATTATTACTTCAAATTAGTGCATAAAAATAATGAAACTAGGAAGGATTGAAAGAAAGAGGACATACCCTAGCAGAGACACAACCAGCCAAAGCCATAGGAACAGTATACATAAGACTAGTAGTTTGAATCATAATCCCAGTAGCAGCAACAGCAACTTTAGGATTAGGCAAATACCCAGAAAGAACAGTAACAATTTCATACCACCACCATTCCAAACAAATCCCTAAACAACTTGGAACTGCTAATTTCATCAATGGTTTAACACCTTCAACTCCAACACCTTTTATTCCCCAATTCCACCATTTTATAATCCTCCCTTTTTCCCTCTCTTTAACATAAACATAACCTGCTAACATGACAGCCATGTTTAAGTTTGTCACCACAGAAGAAATAGCAACACCTTTTACACCCCATTTCATCACCATAACCAACCAATAATTTAAGGGTACATGAAAGATGACAGCCATTAAAGTGCAATACATCATAGGTTTTGTCACCTTCTGTGACCTTAGATAAACCCTTAAAGGTTGTAAAAATGTGTTTGTTAATAAATCTGGTAAAGAGAAAAGACAGTAAATGGCAGCCGTTGATGTAACCTCTTTATCTTGACCCATGAAAATCATGATTGGGCCTAGATTGATCCAAAGGAAACTAATGGGTATGATTGCGAGAAAAAGGATGAAGATCATACGGTGGAGAGAGAGTGAGAGAAGATCATAGTTTTGTGATCCATAAGCTTGGGAACATACAGGCTCAAGACCAGATGCTAATCCAACTAAAACAGAGTACCCTGTTATGTTTGTGAAACCAATTGAAAGGGCCCCACCTGCAAGCTCTAAACTTCCTAGTCTTCCTAAGAACAGAACTGAAACTACTGCTCTTATGTATACTAAGCAATTCATTGTTGTTATTGGTAAGGCCATCCCCCATAATTCTTTCAATTCTTCAATAACCTGTAAACCAAAAATATAAAATATTAGAAAAACAAAGGAATATCAATATATCATGATAATTTGTGAAAAAAAAAAGAGACTTTATATAGTTTTTATAAAATAGGTGCAATAAATAAAATAAATGTATGTCAAATAAAAAGAAAAAGAAAAAGAAAAAGTGGGGCAGTAAGGAAATTGATTGAATTTGTACCTGGGATGAAGAAGGGTATTTGTGAGAAGAGAAATCTGGGTCCTTTTCTGACATTTGTAGGATGAAAATTGATTCAAAGCTTCAATAAATCAATTTTGTTTGTTTTCTGAAATTTTTTGATGGGTTAAAATTTTGATTTTTGGGAGAAGGATTAAAAGGGTGAGAAAATGGAGGGGAATAGAATAGTCAGGAGAAAAGGGTTTTATGACAAGTTATATAGAGATAGTATGGAGTAAGTGACAAAATGTTGGGAGTTACTTGGCGAGTTGGAGTAGTAATTTGATACAGGAAACAGAGTAGAGTAGACCCTTGCTTTCTTAAAAATAAAATTATTAATTGAAAAATAAAATGGCGGCGACAGTCACAGCTTCAAGGGGAACTGGTCGGCTGCAAGAGGAAAAGGAAACCCCATCTTTAAATTTCCCTACACTTTTCATTTTATTATCACCCCTCCAAATGAAATTATGAATTTAGCACTAATTTTTATAAAATTACAACTTTATTTCTCTCTACAAATTTCTTAATAATAATAATAATAATAATAATAATAATAATATCAATAACAACAATAATAATAATAATTAACTTTTTTATATTCTTCAAAAATAATATAAATAAAATTAATAATAATAACAATAATAATAATAATAATAATAATAATAATAATAATAATAATAATAATTATTATTATTATTATTATTATTATTATTCAAAAAGAAAAAAATTTTTTTGAATCGCCCAGAACCGGGCGATTGGACCCCGGTTCAATCGCCAAAAAAGTGGCGATTGAACCGGGGTCCAATCGCCCGATTTTAGGCGATTCATTTTTTATTATTTTTTTATAATAATAATAATAATAATAATAATAATAATAATAATAAATTAAATATAACAATTAAAACAAAAATAAAAATTTATGAAACGGTAATTTTAAAGCTTTTGATTGATTGTTTATTATTATTATTATTATTATTATTATTATTATTATTATTATTATTATTATTATTATTAATTCATTTATATTATTATTATTATTATTATTATTATTATTATTATTATTATTATTATTATTATTATTATTATTATTATTATTACTATTACTATTATTTAAAAGAATATAAAAAAGTTAATAATATTATCATTGTTGTTGTTATTATTATTATTATTATTATTATTATTATTATTATTATTATTATTATTATTATTATTATTATTATTATAAATTTTCCAAAAAGAAAAAAAAATGAATCGCCTAAAATTAGGCGATTGGACCCCGGTTCAATCGCCACTTTTTGGCGATTGAACCGGTTCTGGGCGATTCAATTTTTTTTTCTTTTTGAATAATAATTATTATTTTTAATTTTATTGTTGTTGTTGTTGTTGTTATTATTATTATTATTATTATTATTATTATTATTATTATTATTATTATTATTATTATTATTATTATTACTGTTATTATTATTAATTTTATTTATATTCTTTTTGAAGAATATAAAAAAGTTAATTATTATTATTATTGTTGTTATTGATATTATTATTATTATTATTATTATTATTATTATTATTATTATTATTATTATTATAAATAAGAAATTTGTAGGGAGTGGCAAAATTGTAATTTTTTAAACTTCAGGGGCAAATACGTAATTTCAAGGGGGTGGTGATAAAATTAAAAGGGGTGGCGAACTTTAGTAACACCCAAAGGAAATGGAAAGGGTTGGGAATTAAACGAGACGTCGACCTATAATTTGTCCCTAATTTTTTTTACTCAATTTAAGTAAGGGCGTTATTATTTATCGTCATCTTTTTTATTTTAATCGCCATTTTTTAATAAAATTACAAATTTGCCCCTAAACTTTTAAAAATTACGAAATTACCACTGTACTTAAAACATGTTTAACAAATATAAATCGCACTTAATAACACTATTATCGCTTAATAACAATATTATGGGAACTCTATATATATTGAATTTTCAGAGGCGTTCTTGTAGTATATACGAATTCAAACACGGTGCTATCTCTCTGAAAACACTACGTTAACTTAAACAAGCTAGAACTTTACATCGAACAATAACGGCATACCCAAACGAGCATGATAACGATTCAGTAAGTAATTAATCGATTCGAAATTTTTATTAAAAAAAAATTTCCAGAAAAGCCAGTCACACAAAAAGTACGACTGAACCTAGGCTGAGTGTAGTCGCACTTTTTGTGCGACTGGTTCAAATTATTATTAATTTTTTATTTTTTGTTTTTTTGAATTTCGAATAATAAAATTTCTTTTGCGTAATTTATTTATTTTTAAGTTGTTGTTATTTAATAAATTTTGTAATAAATTAACTTATTTTAATTTATTATATTATGATAATGTTATTATAATAATTAGTGTAATAGTGTTGAGTATTATAAATTCGAAATTTTTTTTAAAAAAATAATAATAATACTAGTCGCACAAAAAGTGCGACTGGACCTAGGCTGAGTCGCACAAAAAGTGCGACTTGACCTAGGTGGAGTCGCACTTTTTGTGCGACTGGTAAAATTTATTTTTTTTTATTTGAACTTCGAATGATAAAATGTATTTTGATTAATTAAATTATTTTTTAAGTTATTGTTATTTCATAAATGTTGTAATATATTATTTTATTTTAATGTATCATTATATTATGATAATGTTATTATAATAATTAAATTTGAATTGGAGGGATTAATTTAATTAAATGTTTAATTATTTTTTTGAAAAATTATTTCTTTTTATTTGTTATAAGTATTTTTGAAGTTATTATTATTTATTAAATATTAAAGTAAGTGATTTTATTTACTCATATACTTTAATATATTATTATATTACGATAATGTTATTATAATTATTATTTGCATGACTTTGAAAACTTAGGGGATGATGTAGATTATTCTGATAGATTTGTTATCGATAGAGAATTTGATTCTGTAGATGATTTACATGCTTGGGCTGATGAGATAGCACTAACAATTGGTTTTCAATTTACACGTGCTTCATATAAACAAAAGGAAGGACGTTCTAGAGTGAGTTTGTACTTAAGATGTCATCGCTACGGTAATATAAGGGGTGATTTGCATAACTTAGACAATGTTGCCCGACCTGGTTCCAAAAGTAGGGCTTGTGGGTGTAAATTTATGATTATAGGAAGTAGTCGTAAATTAGGGGAAAGACCTTGGACGGTTAGAGTGTTTCCTGGTGAAAAAGGAAGACATAACCACCCGTTCGTCATGTACAGAGATGGGCAAATAAGAGTAAATAGGATGACTGTCGATATTAGGCAGCACATATGAGATCTCAGTGCAACTGGTATGCAACCAGCGTTTATAATGACTTTAATTAGAAGGAATTTTCCTGGTTTTTTGCTAGTATGAATCAAATTTACAATGTAAGACAATCAATAAATAGAGAAGAGATGGATGGTAGGACTCTTCTTCAACACTATCAATATATGGCCACGGAGCATAATTATGTAGTCTGGACAAACTTGGATAGTGAGGGGCAGTTGAGTAGATTATTGATAGCGAATCCAAAATCTATCCAGATGGTACGTTCGTGGCCTCATGTTGTGTTCATAGACACAACGTACAAAACGAATAAGCAAAAGTGGCCCCTTTGCGAAATCATTGGAATGACGCCAACGAATCATAACTTCTTGGTTGCATTCTGTTTGATGCGAGATGAGGCGGCTGTGTCTTATTCTTGGGTGTTGGAGAGGTTGAGGGATATTTAAGGCAGAGTCTAGACGCCCGATGTAATCGTCACGGATCGGGATGAGGGTTTGTCTGCAGCTATTCGTGTTGTCTTTCCAGGTAAATAGGTTTTAATTGATAATTATTGTCGATCTATTTTTTTTTTTTTTGTGTGTGTGTGTATATATATATATATATATATATATATATATATATATATATATATATATATATATATATATGTATATATATATATATCAATTAATTTTAAATTTATGTTTAATGCAGATGTACGACATTTATTATGCGTATGGCATATTGACAATGACGTGGAGAATATGGTCAATAAATTGTGGCGGCGGCAAGAAAAATCAACAGGGGCAGATATTCAGGCAAACAAAATGGAACCCCTTGGTTAACAGTCTGATGATTCCTGAATTTGAAAACAGATGGGAACGGATTGTGTATACTTGGTCGATTAGGAACAAGAGGCTCGTGCGATATTTGGTTGGAACATGGATTCCTCACAAAGAGAAATTTGTGCGTGCGTGGACGAATGATTGTTTGCACTTGGGTAACCAGACTACCAGTAGAGTTGAAAGCCAACACTCTTCGTTCAAGTACTACTTGGGTAGCGGTAATAGCTCATTCGATACGCTCTTTGAAAGGGCACACGCACAAATAACGAATCAGCAATCGAGGATAAGACAAGCTCTGGCGGAATCTATGAATTCCATTTCAAGGACGTCACGACTTAATTTTCTAAGACCGTTGTATTGTCATGTTTCCATATTTGCCTTGGAACAATTGATGATAGAGCACAACCGGATGTTAAACTTGGGTAGTTTTCTTTTTGAAAAATACGGTTGTGTCATTCAAAAAACCCACGGATTACCATGCGCGTGTTACTGTTACTTGTCAATCAGGTCTTATAATGCTTTGTACTTGGACAATATACATCCATTTTGGAAAACGTTAAAGTACTTAGAGGCATAAGAAGACACCAACGAAGAAGTACGGCACGCAAATGCCGATGATAAAGAGTACTTTCAATCGTTGGTGGATGAAGTTTTAAAAGCCGACCCCTCAGTTGTATAACGCGTGTCTCAGGTACTTGAACATACACTACACCTTGATGATAACGATACACCTGAGCCACAAGCAAGTCCACCGAGAAAGGGAAAACCAACGAGCAGAACCCTGAGGAGAAACAAAAGTGCGTTTGAGTACAATAGATCGTCCTCAAGGGGTCGCGGATCCAGATCTTCATCACGCGGGAGATCTAGTGGTAGATCTAGTAGCCGGTCGCATCAATCGTCAGTTGGAATTAACTTCAGTTTCAACTTATCTGGTACCCTTATTTCTTTTCATATAATCATATATGTTTTAGATCAATTGAATGATATTAGTATACTATTATTTTTGCAGATGGTTCAGCAGGTCGTGATTTTTCACTGATTTCGTGGTCAAATCACATTCCATTTATTCATCCACCATATCTGTTTGATTGGATTGATGTTATAGGTGACGGTAATTGTGGATTTAGAGCTATTGCCGTCATAGAGTTAGGGGGCGAGAAAGCATAGCCTCTTTTACGACGTGCAATGAGTTTGGAAATGGAAACACATAGAGATCACTATGCACGCGTGTATCTATCAGCAGATTTGGTGGAGGAAGCTATATACAGAATTGGTGTCCACAGCAAAGGACCTGCTCCGTACAGTCACTGGATGGAAATGACAGCATTATATTCCGCAGCAAATTTTCTCAACATAGCAATTGCGTATTATGGCTCTCCCGATGGTAATCCAATGTATAATTGTTTATTGTTCCGTTAAGGAGAACAGGGGGAATGCATGGCGTAAACAAACTTGTACATATTCTTTGGGTTAACAGGAATCATTATGTTCAGCTTTTAATGAACGATGATTCATCTCCACTGCCGCCAGTCCAGCAAAATTGGAGAGTAGCAGCTAACAATTCATGGATAGATTTAGAGATACAGTATCGCAACAGGATATCACTTTGGAATAGACTGAGCGGTGTACAACGACGACAACAAAATAACACCGCAGAAGACGCGGTCAATTTAGATACTCCATAGTGTTTATTATACTGATTATACTTAGTGTTATTATTTTATTTATTGTATTCATTCTAGTAATTATATTTATAGTATTCATTCCATAATTAAGTAATAAATGTGTAAATGAATCAAACGCAACACGTAATACTACAAATTTTTCATCAATACAGGTAAAAAAAAATTGTTCATCAATACAAAATCCACAAATGTTTATTAAGGGCTGTGCCCTCTAAACGCTTGCCATTCGGCAAACAACTCTCTAAGTTCATCTAGATACATATCAGCAGTATGTCTTTCCCGAGGCGTCATTTGCACAATAGATGGCATCCTGATCAATGACGCGAGTCTACTTGAAAATTCAGCTGCAAACTGTAAAAACAAAACAATTGCTTTGTCAAAAAATTAGATAGTCAATTCCAGTAATGACACATTAAAATGAAATAGATATACAGAATCACTAACATATTCGACTATGTAATCCACTACACCGAACGCAGTAGCAGGTCCTTCACTTGGGATGAGAAATGAGTGGTAAGACACTCTAAACTAGTCAATGTACTCAGGGGCAGCCTCTGATGGAACCGATGCCCGACACAGTGCCTGCTCAACTACGCGGGCACAATAAGGGAACCTACTCCACATCTCCGTGTACATAGACGGAGAAGCGAATGTTACTGAGTAGGAACCCTGTGTCGGTCGCACAGCTTGGGTAGGTCTCGGCGGAGGGGGGGAATGGCCTGTGCAAAACCGAGCTGTCTGACTGTCCTCTCATAAAAATAGACCTCCATGATATCAAAACAGGTGATACCACCGGTATAGGCGGTGCGTGGGTGATCGTTCAATAAAGCCCTAGCAGAAGTTATGTATGGAGTCCACTCCACCTGCTTACAAAGAAAATTAACATAAACAACATAATATAAAATTAAAATAATTAGTATAACGATGTGTGAGGTCATGTACAAAACCTGTGTCTCTGTCATGGCGTCTAGTATGCTCCTATAGTCTCTCAGTCTGCTCAGCTCACAGATTGGCTTCTGCGGGGACCACATCTCAGCCCTAGTCTTGTTCGACATGTCAACTTGACGCGGATGGGGGCGGAAGGCTGGAAAGTACTCGTAAATCCATGTCTGCAACAGTGTCAGACAACCAGCAATAGTCTTGCCCCCAGTCCTTGTCGCCATACCCAGTTGGCGATACATGTTAGCAAGCGTCACTGCACCCCAAGCAATGTCATCCTGATCAGCAGTGACAGCAACAACAGGGTGAGGCCGCATCCCGACTCTAGTCTTATCCATGAGCAGCGTGGAACCCACTATACCCATGTAGTACGCAGTAGCCTGAGTCTCCATAGACTGAGAACGGTGGCATAGCTGCAACGATACACCAACGTTAATGCTGCCGCTGGTGAAGTGCCCCTTTCCACGCAGCTCCGACATTGGCTCTCCAAACAGGCTGGCCAGGCCAAGCTGCCAATCACGATCAGCAGGTTCAACGGGAAGTGAATCGTCAATGCCAATTCCTAAGATGCGTTGTACGTCGTGCAACGTTATGGTCATCTCCCCCCACGGCATGTGGAAGGTGTTGGTATCAGGCTGCCACCTTTCCACAAATACCGTAATGAGAGCACTATCAATGTGCTGGTGCATTATATACGGCAGACGGCCAAGAAGAGTGGCAGGTAACACCCTGTACAGTTTATCAGACATGTCCTGAAGTCTGATGATTGCATCCAACGTCCTCTTCCTAGGACGACATTCCAAAATTGGAAGGGTGCGCTCCGATCCCTCAAATATAACCTTTGCTACGTGCCCACCGTATCTGGGTATTAAAGTGTTGTCAACAGGGCCCCCGGGTTGGGGTGATGTGATCAACCAGTCCATGTCCGCGGACTGTGAGCGCCTCCTCCTCCGTGGCGCCGCATGCTCAACCTGTCTGACTCCTGCGTGATCAGAAGTGCCAGCCGCGCTATGCCCTCTAATCCTAAACTGACCGGCATGCCCTCAGATGAGCGTCCAATCAACAGGATGACCGGTAGACTCATCCTGACCGACAGACTCTTCCCAACTAACAGAATCGTTGTAATCAGTATCATCGTCACCTGAGCCGACCGTATGACTATGCAAGCTACTCTGGCGCTCAAAGCAACTACGCACATGGTCTAGGGTAGTTGAACGTTGGGCCTGACTATGTCTGGCCGCCTGTTCTTGCCTTGCTCGCCTTGCAGATCCCGTAACCCCCCTCTCATGGGGATCCCCTCTCAGTAAAGTCGGCCTAGAGCTATTGCCGCTCAATAACCCACTAAAAAATTCTTTTCCTTTTCCTTGATTTTCAGCCATTTATTACAATTTTCATATTTTAATTACTATTAATAAAAAATTAAAAGCATAAAAAATTAAATTAAGTTATATTCATTT
>NC_080050.1:20902434-20909934 GCF_026212465.1 Amaranthus tricolor | reverse complement strand
GATAATTGTAGTACGACGTCCTTACCTGATGCCTGATACCACTGCTATGATTTGTTGATTGATGATATTGTTATTTATCTTAATCCTTTTTATTACGAGTAACGGAGTAAGTGAAGAAAAGAGAGATAAATGGAAATTAAATTCTTTTTTACATATGGTTATTTGTTTTTAAATGAGATAAAATTTGATTTAAAATAAATACAAATTTCCTCATTTTAAAAGTGTATTGTGGAGTTTAATTGTAGACCTTTCTAAGGAATAATTGTGGATATTTTTAATATTTTCTTCGTTCTCTAATGTTTTTTCATTTTGAAATATTTCATCTTAAAGAGAGAGAAATTTGATTAAAAATTATAAGACATATGTAAAAGATAGAATATATCCATGTGAGATCTCATTATATTCGTTTTAATGTATACTTTTTATATTATGTAATCCTATTTTTTATAATTTTTTATTTGTATATTTAGAGATATTAAGACATAAAAATTATTTTGAAAACTGCGTTAAAAGTAAACAAGACGAACAAAAAATAACGGAGAGAGTAATTTATAATAATTTCCACAATACCTTTTTATATAGACTATAGACTTCGTTCTCTAGAGTTTATTCTATTTGACGACAAAGCTCTAACATAAAATAATTAAAGAGGACAAACTCATAGGGGTAAAGTAGTATATTCTAGTGATGGACATGTTATTAACTTTGTACTTTCTTCCCCGACTTATTTACTCATTAAAACCCGCCTTATTAGATAGTTGTTAATAATTTTTTTTTAAAAATTACCTAATAGAAAAAGTTGTCAGAAAATATCTAATAAAGTTTTTTCTTTTTCAAAGAGTAGTAAGTAACGTTTTTCTTTAGTTGACCGTCAAAAATAACAGTTGATTGGTCAAAATCGAAAATTCTTCCTCCTCATCTTCAATTTCTTTTTCAATTTAAGGCTCCTAATATGTTATAATATTAAATGTCCAATCATAAAGATCTAACAACAAATCGAAATTTAATACCATGTAAAGCAACCAACTTAACTAAAAGCGTTAGGTGAAAATTGAGGTTTCATTTATATTCTAACATAGGCAAACAAGCTTGTATAAGAATGCTAGTTACAAAATTGCTCTTTGCTCCACGAAATAATGTGCATCAATGACTATGAGAATTGAATAGTACCATTGTTATGTGAACTATAGGTCGGTCTAGTTAGCAGGATGTTCAATCCTATTTATAACCTCACTTGTAGGGATATTTGACTTCGTGAAAAATTCAAAATATAATTTGTCTGTTTTTGTTTGTAAGGTGAAAAACTATTAAGTTAAAAAAGAAAAATTGAGATGGAATATTGTAAAAGAAATGTCATACGAAAATGTTTACCAAAAGGTGAAAAACTAGTAATTTCTATTCATATGACAAATTTTGGATGAAAACAATATTGTTCATCCTTATTTTTATATTTCAATAATGTTTATAGTTCCTAATTTCTATATATTTTTTACTAACTTTATTTTAATATTTTTATTTTCCTTATGATACTCACATGATAAGTACTAACTTTGAAAAAAAACTTTTTTATTAGTTGTGGTCCTTATTCTTTCCACTAACTTTCTTTTAATATTTTTTTTTAGATTTATGGTCTCCACTTTTCCTCCAACAAAGTTATTATTCAATAAAACAATACATCATTTATCTAAAAGATTTTACTTTTCTTAATTTCCGTGAGTATTCTTTATGAAAATTTTATTAAGGAACGGAAGAACGCAATTCCATTTCCATATTTTCCATCTAATTCTATTAGTCAAATCATCAACTATAAAAGACTGACATAGGTCTTTCAACCAATGTTATTTGGACTAGGGTATAGATGTTGGATATTGATACGTGTTCAAAAAGTCGAATACGTCTGAATATACATTTTTACACCTAAAAGAAAATGTCTAAGTTCTATACTAATATTCGAGAATCAAGAATTAAACAAGAATACATAAAACAAAACGAAGAGTCCAAGTAAGATTGACTTTTGACTAACTTAGATTGTTCTTCGATTTCAAGCGTTTCACTCTTCTTCCGATTAGTCGACTTGAGACGCAATTAGACAGATCTAATTAGAAGTAGGTTCAGTAGGATCATCTTTGATAATTATAGTTTATGATAAAATAAATCAAATTTGTTCTGATGATCTCTTATATTAAGTTATTTTTCTCTCTTCATAGAATTTATTTCACAAGAAGTTAAAAGTTCGTATATACTTTTTCCATCTAATATTTGCTATATTTCTTTTTCATGTAATTTTATATATATATATATATATATATATATATATATATATATATATATATATATATATATATATATATATATATATATATATATATATAATATTTATAAATTATAAAAACACTAAAAATATTTTATAAAGTAATTACAAAAAAAATATAATCTCTTATATTCAATAATATGTAAAAACGTCAAAGTAAACAAATAACCAAAAAACTTACACGAACAATAAAAAACTTAAAAATATTCAAAATTTCAGAAACAAAATAAAATAAATGACATTTTATAAATATTCATTATAAATCAAAAAACAAAAGTATTAATTAATGTCTAAATGAGCTACTCAATTGAGAAATTGTGTGTAAGTGACACCAAAACTTTAAACTAAGTTGATATGATGACATTTTTATAGTTTGGATGTATGAAGTCATAAAAGAATTTGTCTAACTAACAATTAATTGAAGTAATTAAAAACATCAAAATCCTTTCCCAGTGGGGAGGAGAAGGAAGTTGGTTGGTTGTGGCGAGAAGGGAGGGGTAAGGGTTAGAGTCTTGGGGTAATGGGAATAGCTCGAATAGGGATGAGAAAAGAAGAATTTTCTTTTTTTCCTTGTAATTTCTTTTTTAAGTTTTCATTTTCCATTTTTTATATATGACAACTTTTTTATTGTATTGCTATTTTTTCATTAACTTTTCCATTTTACCATGGCCTTCAAAAAAAGCTTTGATTTAATCATCAGACTTTATGTTTGTTTTATTCAACATAAATGCAACTCATATAATTTTCGGTAAATGTTCTAGACATAATTTTAATATTTTATCGATTCTTTACGATAAAGTTCGTAAAATAAATAATAATTAAATAAAATATCATGGATCACAAAACATGCAACTATACCTAGATAGTATAATTGCACGTTTCGTGCGGTTTGACACTTTATTGACTAAAAAGTCATCAATTTTAAATTTCATCATATTACTCAAAAACCTGCTAATATACTATTAGTGGTTACCAATTTGTTTAAGTCCTTCTAAAGTTCTAATACTAAGGTTTAAAGGTTGAATATGTACACTTTATAAGAAATAATGTGAGGATTTTAATAATCAAGTATCTAAAAATGTAATTTTTAAAATTAAATTTTTCTAAGACTATATACATCTTTTTGAAACTTTTTAATGAATTATGATTTATGAACCAAAAATTTACAAGTTTCAAACATATTTAAATTGGTCATATTATAAAGAAAATTGAATATATATTTTCATTGTCTTTTCATCATATTACTCAAAAATAAAAAAAATAAAAAAGAAAAATTGTTCAAGTAGAAGGGAAATGCCAAGCACCCAAAATTACTTTTGTTTTCCATATCTTATTTTAGACAAATGAGGCCAACAATTTTATTTTTGAAAAGTGTTTCTCCAAAAAACGGTTTTGAAGAACTACTTTTAAGATACAAAATTGTTTTCAAAGGTTTGGTCGAACTTATTCTTACTCTTCTTATACTCTTCCAAATTACTTCTTGTAATCTCATTTGTTCTTTTCAATTCCTCCAAATTAAAATTTTACAAAGTTTTTCCTATTGTTAATTTTATTGGGAATATAATACAAATATAAAAATAAATTACAAATAACAAACTTGTTTCCCATTATAATGATGACAATAGAATTCCTTACTTTATTAAAAATCAAAATGGACAAAACTTAAAGATTAGATTATAACGATGAGCGCGTCACTCAAAAACTTGATGTATGTAGTAGCTTAGTAGGCGTGTTGTCACTTTCTTTTTGTGATATTTCTCTCACGAAGTGTTTCGGATTGAATATTGAAATTCACAAAGAAATACAAACTTTAACACCACTGACTTAGAATAGAAAGAAATAACAATGTATTGCAGAAGATTAAGAAATTAAAAGATGTATGAAATGTTTATGACACTCTTGATACATTACATGCAACAAAAAGAAGAGCAATAACAAGAGATGTTCTAGAAAGAATTCAGAAAATGACTCAAGGCCGGGTGTACATTTACATTGTATGTTAGTGTATTTATAATAGAGTACATAACCATATGCCAAACCATCTAAAACTGATATGTCATCTCCAATCATTAAGTGGAGGTTATTAATCTTTGGGAATGATTAAAAACATGTAAATAACCAAATAAAACTACCCAAAACCGCAAAGAACGAAACAAAAGTGAGTCGACAACTCGTCTCCCAATGTCCGAATTGGCACTTTCAAAAAAATTGACTCGACTTTCTCCTCTGTCTCAAAATGAAGAGAACAAAACATAGGCGACAAGTCATCATCTATAAGCGACTGGTTAGATGTATTGAGAATTTTGACCTAAATAATTAAATGGGTCGATCAGACCTTTTATGTTTATTAAATAGGTTAGATGTATTTAAATCAATAACAAACCTGTATAATTCTTTTAATTAATTAAACAAGTTAATTTATGGTTACAATAATTATATCCTAAATTTAATTCATTTAATATTTTCTTATTATTTATACTAAAAATATAAAATAAACAACTAAAAACAAAAAATTTAAAATAAAACCAAAAAAATTAGATGTAATCAATGTTAAAAACCTTAAAATGAAAACAAAAAATATAAACGGGTTAAGTGGGTGGAAGTCAAGTTGACCTAATCTATTGCTAGTCAGGTTAGGGTTGTGATCAAAAGGTTTCTAACCTGCTCATATCTGAGCCGAACATGAATTTAACCCAACTTAATCTATTTGACGGACTTACGTTTAGGTGCTAGCTCGAACAACCTCAATAAGTCATATCTGATATTTATTAGGTGGAGTTGTGAGCCATTATTTGATATTCTTACCTCTCGTGTCTATGACTTGGCCAGTTCTAGTCATTTTTTCTTTTTGTAAGGCGCTTTCACTATAAACAAAGGCTCAAACCCTAGTACTACTGGCTACTAAAACTAATAACCAAAGGTCCAAAACTAATACTAATATTAAGAATAATTACAAGAATAAAATATATTAACAGTGTCATTTAATACTCAGGTAATTCGATTTGTGAAGAACTTTACGTATAGTTAAGCATGGTTGATTGGGGGCAGTTCTAACATGTCTTGAAAGATCGTAGAACGCATAAAAGTAAAGACAAGTTGCATCCTCCATTGGGCTGTCTAGTGCAGCATCAGGACCACTAACGGTTCGTTTGGTTGATGATAATGAAGTAATGGAAATGAAATGTTGTAATGGCAATAGTAATGAAGGAATGGATATGAGAATTGGTAATGAAGATTCTTTTGTTTGGTGTGCATGACTAAAGAATGGTAATGGAAGATAATATTCCATTGATTGCATTTGGTTGTTAGTAATAAAAAATGGTAATGACTCTTAGTTTCATTATTGTATATTTGTATCTAAAAGCATTATTGTATATAAATTATTCTATCTAATGATTCTCTTTTTAATAATAATATTTTTTTGGATAATTACATACATTAACTTTTTTTCTTCATTATTTTTTTTCTTCAGCTCGAAATAACATTACCTTATTTTATTACCATAGTAATACTTCATTACCATTACAGCCTAATACCAGGTTGATTGATGGTAATAAAAATGGCCCTTTTTGGTAATTTCATTACCTAATTTTATTACCATCCATTACCATTGAAGGCATCCAAACAACAAAATTTTTTATTACTTAATTTTATTACCATTACCGCCCTCTAATACCATGTGCCAAACGGACCGTAAAAGTACTAGGGCCAACATGTGTGCATGCAAATCTGCCCTCCATGGCCACAGACTACCGGTGGGCTTGAATATGTTTAGTCGCCTACTCTTGTCTTGCACAGTGGGCTAACCCAGTAACACTCCTCTCATGAAAGTCCCCTCTCAATAACGTTGGTATAGAGTTGTTGCCAAACAGTAGATCTCCAAAGATTTCTTGTCTTTATCTTGATTACCAGCCATTTTTCTACATAGTTACATAATAAAATCACATAAAAACCTAATTATTAATTTAATGATTGCGCACCTAACATGAATATAATTATATTAATTAAACTAAAATTATTATTAATTACTAATAATTATGCAAAACAAATATTATTAATTAAATTTAATAAATCATTATTAATAAATCTGAAAAGAAATTATTATTAATTAAAAATTATGCAAAGTATTAATCAAATACTTTAAAAAATATCAATATAAAGAAGGAAAAGAAATCTAAAAAAAGGGTAAGTCGCACAAAACGTACGACTAGGCCTATGTCCTGTCGCACAAAACAAGTGACTGAACCTAAGTCTAGTTGACAAAACGTGCGACTCACCTTGTTTTAGATTTTTTTTAAAAAAATACCTATTAACGAAGAATTGATTCGAATTTATCTTAAATTGTCGCATACGGATTAAAATCCTTACTCCTAAGTTTTGAATTTATAACTTATTTAGAGAGTTAATTTTAATATTTTTAGAAAAATAGTAATATTATAGAGTGGTATGAAAATATTTATAAGAGAATTATACTCAATTTGAGTACGATATAATAAAAAAGTAACGAAGTTTAAAAACGACGGGTTATTAAACATGCTCTTCGAAAGCGTCAAAATAAGTCAATATCCTCAAGAAACACAGCGGTCTAAAATCCCAATAAACTTCCAATTCCACTATTATTATTACTCATTATTTCCTCTCGTAGCCAGTAAACACTGATAAAGAGAATTGAGAGGTGTATTTGTCCATGAAAAGATGTGTACCTCAAACATGAGACATTCATGGGTCCCCTTCTGTCCCCACAGTCCTCAAGACCACCATTACGTGTTAACTTTTACAATTCCCATTTTCTTTCTTTTTGGTATTTCGCTCTATTTTTGACATTTGTTATAAATTATAATTTACTCCTACATTTCTAGTAACTCTATTTAATACTTCCTCTATTTTCAAATACTTGCTTCATTTTGTTAATGAGTATTATTCATCATTTAAGCTTATTTTTTATATATTACGGTTAATATATAAGTAGAATTTTTTATGAATCGTTTAATTGTATACTTTCATAATATTAACTTTTTTATAAATTTTAAATATGTATAATTTAACATATAAATGAACAAAATAATACACTGAATTGCGTAAAAAGTCATATGTAACAAGTATAATAGAACAGATGAAATACTTCATTATAATATGCTTTTTATACGATTTTAAAAGTAAATGTTGAATGTTCACATTTCGTAAAATAA
>NC_080050.1:20894934-20899934 GCF_026212465.1 Amaranthus tricolor | reverse complement strand
TTATAAAACTATACATTAACACAAATCAAATAAGACCTCATTTTACTAAGTTTTGCATTATACATAGAAAAGTACATACCAAATAAGATCAGTTGATGAACAATTGCTGCTATAGTTAGTAACTATAGCAATTTTTAAAAATCAGAGGTAACAATATTTATTAATCCCTCTTAATTTGAATTTTATTCTCAATCTATAAATTAAAATATAATCAATTGATATCATATTTGATTCATTTTAGTGTAAACTAAATAGTGCCAATGTGATGCACAACTATGTTAAATTTTTGACATAAAAAATTAAAATTTTAAGAAATAACTTTTGTATTATTAAATTGAAAAGATTTATAAATAATAGACAAAAATGAAATACTATTGGCAAATAATACTCATTGATTTGACCTAAAATGTAAAAAATCATAGTTAGAAAGTAGTTAGTCAAAAATACAAATATTAGTTATAATAATTATGACATTATCATTGAATTTTAAAGGAAAAACTTTTGTTGAGAAAGTGACACTTAAGCAAACAGCAGTGTTTTGTTTTAGTAATAGTTATAGATAGGTAAATTATAAATTTTATCAATATTAACTTTTTATAACTTTTAACAAGATTAGACATATTTTGAAATTGAAATAATGAAAAATTGATGTATAAAATTAAAGGAAAAATTGCATAGAATAATTCAATCTATTCATGATTATCCTACAATAATCCCAACTATTAGTTAATCATGAATAATTCCAACTTTGAGGGGTATTTTTCCTAGAATAAATCCGGTGACTGGATGACTTGCTATAACAAGTTTTATTTTTTAAAAAAAGATAAATTAAAATAAATTGTCGATAAAAATGTTAAAAAATATTTTTAAAAAATTTAGGATTATTTTATGATTTAGAATTTTTTATGTAAATTTTCAAAAATTTTAGCTAATTTTAAATTAATTTTAAATTAATTTTTTTGGTGATTAACTATTATAACAGGTCATCGGGTTACCCAAATTTACTTTGGACAAATACCTCTTAAAGTTCGAATTATTCATAGTTAATCAAAATGTGAAATTATTGTAAAAAAATCATAAAAAATTTAGATTATTGTACATAATTTTTCCAAAATTAAAACCAAATACCCATTTAATTAGCATACGGGAAAGTAGGTTGTATTTATTTTTCATATATTTATTACCTAGAATTCAATCACTGATCAGTGATCCCACCATCCTTTTTTTGGTCTTCTCTCTCCATTCTTGTGCTGTGAGAATGAACACATGACCACCTTCTCTTTTCTTTTGCAGCTTAAAGAAAAAAAAAAAACAAAACAAAATTATTTAAAGGTGAAGAATTTATTATATAATTATAAAAAAGTAAAAATTAAAGATGAGTAAGGTACTGTTTGTTTGTTTGAGAGTTTATAGAAGCAGTATTCCAACATTACAACTTCACCTTTTCTTTTTCTCTGTTTACATTACATTTTTCTATCTTTCTTTAGACCCAAACAGGACATTATTCTTTCTTTCCATCTCCATCTCTAATTCTCCTGCTTTAATTTGTCTGAATTTCTCTAAATTTTCAGGCATTCAATTCAATCTATTTTGTTGCTGTAGATCCACAAAACCATTTTTGAAGGCTTTTAATGTATGCCCATTTCTATGAACACTATTTTCAGCTATATTTTTGTTGAAGTTTGTGTCTTTTATATATGAAGTTTTCTGGGTTAGTGTTTCTTGTTCCAAATTTTGTGTCAAATGACACATATTTTCAGTGTTTTTACAGAATATTATATTATATTATATTTTTCTAGTGTTATTTTACGGAATATTAAATTTTTGTTTTTATGTAGCAAATTATCTGTTAATAACTTTGAAATTTCTAGTTTTTGGGTTTTACTTTCTGATTATGTTGTTTTTGTGTGTAATTGAGTTGGGTAGTGATGATTTTTTGTGACCTAAAATAAGAATCCATCACTTTTTCCTTCTTTTGGAATCATGGTTTTTGCTTTTTGTGACTATAATTCTTTCTGCAGTCTGATATTCTTAGTATATTATTCAGTCATGATTGTGACTCAAGTTAAGTATTTCATTGCTTTCTCATATATCTATTCATGTTCTACCTTTTACTTGTTCAAATTTGATGTCTGCTTTTGGTATATGTGCTGGACTTAAGTGGAATTTATTTTGGTGTGTTACTTTATGATCTGATTTTTATAGTGATCATGTTTCATGTACTAAATCTGGTTGTTGTATAGGGAAAAACGTATGTTTGGCAACTTATTTGATGAATTTTCTGTTATTTGCAGAGCTGGTTTTGTGGTTAAAGTTTTTTGGTGATGGTATTTGTCAATCTGATATGGAGAGGATTCCGGAATTGAAATCACTCCCAGTTCACTTGTCTTCTGCAAGTGTAATTGTAGGAAATAAGATTATTTCTGCAAGAGAACAGCTGAATCGATCGAAGGGAAGAGATGTTCAAGACTTGGATTTTCCTGTGCCCACAAGGCCATGGAAAGGAAAAACCTCCTTGAAGGAATCAGATGAGCTGATGATAGATGTCATCACTTCGAATCGTAGTGTTGGTTCTGTGGATGATGTGGTTGGCTCGAGTTCCTTTTCGGGTGCTAGCCACCCCCCTGAGCCTGTTGACACTGATTTGATGAGACCTGTTTTAGTGCCAATTGGTGAGAAGAAGGCAGATGCAGGATCCCTTGTCAAGAGCTTGTCTGTGAAGGGTCCTTTTATTGAGGATCTTTCGATACAGGTTCCGGCTAAGAAACCGAGCTCAGTTGTTCTGTTTCCTGCTGAAAGCTTGGCAGAAGAGGCAAATGAGTCGAACTTGATATGTTCTCCGTTTATGGTTCCTCGTGCATCGCAAAATGTAGGGGTGTCGCCCCCTCCAGACACGGACGAAAAGGAATGTGTTTGGGATGCTTCTTTGCCACCAAGTGGGAATGTTAGTCCGCTTAGTAGTATTGATAGTACTAGTGTAGTCAGATCTATGAGCATTGCTAATAGTGGTGCAAGCACATTTAGGAGTGATGGTCTAATCAGTGATGGAATGTTAAGCCTCGAAAGGAATTGTGAGAGTACGAAATGGAGTATTCGAGGTGGAGACTCGCTTGAAAGTGCGAAAACAAGCATGAGTCGAGCGAGTGATAGTAGTGGCCTTAGTGATGATAGTAATTGGAGTAACATTACAGGAAGTGCTAATAAGCCACATAAAGGGAATGATCCTAGATGGAAGGCAATCCTAGCCATTAGAGCTCGGGATGGAATTTTGGGTATGAGCCACTTTAGATTACTCAAGCGGCTTGGATGTGGTGATATTGGGAGTGTTTATCTGTCTGAGCTGAGTGGAACCCGTTGTTATTTTGCTATGAAAGTAATGGACAAAGCATCTCTTGCTGCTAGGAAGAAGTTGAATAGAGCTCAAACAGAACGAGAGATTTTGCAGCTGCTTGATCATCCATTTTTACCAACTTTGTATACACATTTTGAAACCGACAGGTTTTCGTGTTTAGTCATGGAGTATTGTCCTGGAGGTGATCTTCACACTTTAAGGCAACGTCAGCCAGGAAAACATTTTTCTGAGTATGCAGCAAGGTATAATTTATACGGTGCTATTGCTTGCTCAATCAGTCAGTAAAATTGTGCTATGTTGCTGATAAAATTTCTGTTTTGGTAAAAAAACATAAGTTCTTTATTTATTGGGATATTCTACAAGGCAGCAACGAACTTTTGCGAAAGGCCATTGGCAGTAAATCTTAGAAAAAACTCTACCAAATAGCATTGCACTTTTGGAATTTAAGCTGTCGTAACATTAATGCCCAAAAGACGTTAGATTATATGTTAAGTTGTGAAATTTCATTTTTACCCTTGTCTTCTTTCCTTAAAATACAGTAACCTTATTTTCTAAGTTCCACAAAATAGCATTGTACTTTTGGAATTTAAGCTACCGAAAAATTAATGCACAAAAACCGTTAGATTATACATTAAGTTGTGAAATTCCAAAAGTACAATGCTATTATGTTGTGGATTTTTTTAAGATTTACTACAAATAGCCTTTCTCAAAAGTTCGTTTCTACCGTGTAGAATATCTCTTATTTGTTTATCATTGAGAAACACTGCTTAGGAGTGTATAAGGATTGTAGTAAATTTCGTTACTGTGTTTCTTCATAAAGGAATACTATGCTTATCGGTTACAAGTCTTACTAAACAATAAGCTTATTGCTATGATTGTTACATGTATAAGGTGTGTTGCTTGTAGACTGGTTTAGAATGGCTCAAATGGTAGTTGTTCTTCTCTTAGCTCCTGTTGTCGCTTCTGCTTTCCTATCCCGTCTTGTTTGTTTGAATGGACTTAACCAGTATCAAATTTCAGCTATGTCCTCATATGCATTGGGTTTCATAAGCATTATTAATAGTCAGGAAAAATGGCTGTCATTGTGTTTTACCTCCTCTGTATCAAGTTTCTCTTCACTCTAATTTGCATTCGTATTCTGTCAAATAGGTTTTATGCTGCTGAAGTCTTGTTGGCGCTGGAGTATCTTCACATGCTTGGAGTTATCTATAGAGACTTGAAACCCGAGAATGTCTTAGTTCGTGATGACGGGCATATAATGCTTTCTGATTTTGATCTATCCTTGCGATGCACCGTCTCCCCAACCTTGATAAAGAATTCTTTTGATTCTGGCCCTCCAAATGCATTTTGTGTACAACCAGCTTGTATTGAGCCTACTGCTGTTTGCATCCAACCAGCTTGTTTTCTTCCTGGAATCTTCCCTAAAAAGAACAAGAAGAAAAACCGGCCACCTAAAAATGAACCTGGAATTCCATCCAGCACTCTACCTGAGCTTGTGGCCGAGCCTACCCAAGCCCGGTCCATGTCCTTTGTTGGAACTCATGAATACCTAGCCCCAGAAATCATCAAGGGAGAAGGCCATGGAAGCGCTGTTGACTGGTGGACGTTCGGGATTTTCTTACATGAGTTACTTTATGGAAAAACCCCC
>NC_080050.1:20813217-20888217 GCF_026212465.1 Amaranthus tricolor | reverse complement strand
GAAATAGTCGACGTAATCCTTTTATTCTTTGCCGATGGAAAACTTGTGTTATTGTTGAATTGACGATTATGCTTGGTGTTGAATGATATGCGTACGTGCTAGAAGTAAGTGAAAACTTGTCATGAACGGATGATAGTGGTTACTTTGGTTTCTAGCTGGTATGACAAAGTAGTTAAGATAACTTATAAGTTCTACTCCTAATTTGTATAGGTTCCCAGTTTATAAGAGGAAAGTAGACCCTTAGTTGGGTGATTTTTGTAACTTGTGGTCGTGCATTGACGCTTGCAGGTACGTACACACAGTAATTTATTATCATGTTTATTGTTACAAAGTATTATCAATATTTCACGATTATATACATCGTATTAGAATTATAGACCGCCATAAAGTAAACTATGCTAGCGTATAGTCATAATAGTGATATAGGCAAGTAGAATGAAAGCATTAGAAGACTATGAGAACAAATTTCTAAATAGTAGAGAACGCACCATGGTTGTGTGTGGTATCGAAGTGATTTCCTACTTATTGAGCCTTGATGTATGATTAGTTGGCGTGTCTCAACTGGATTATGTTCGGTTGATTTAATAGTCCCCTAGGTGAGGTTCAACGGAACCACCGTAAAGGGGGTTTGAGTATGCTTGGGTTACTTGGCGCCGGATGGCCGATACCCCCCCTTGACCGAGGTTATACCATGCGGGCCGTGCAAAACCCAATATGGTGGCCTCTTCACTGGTTTAGTACTCCAGTGTGTTAGTTTTTCCCGAAGGTAGGGCCCGAGAGGGTCAGCTGGAGGGGGCATGAGCTCATACTTTGCCATGGGCACCGGATGGCCGATAACGCCCTTGGCCGTGTCACTATGCCACGAATAGAGAAAGGATCCACTACGTTTGAATATACTCGAGAGATTAGTAGTTTGAAAGAGAAATTATGAGTAAATAGAGGTGTTTAGACAGATGAGTGGACTCGTTATTGCCAAACTATATCGTTGTATATAGTTTTGTTCAATGACTTCAATTATTATAAGTTCATTAATTACTGACGTGTATGTGTTTGTTGTTGTTTGCTCATGACTCTCTATGATGTTCCTGCTATGACACATATGACTATGGTCATTATGTTGAGCAGCAAGAGGATCATAGCTTGACATGACAAGTATAAGAGCTTCTTTTGCTTTGCATTTGGGGAAAGAGCGGAGTAAGGTTTGGGATTGTATAATTTCTTTTGTATGGAGCCATGTGACTCCTTGTATGATCCATAGTTCCGCTGCGTAGTTTTTGGATGTATAGCAGGGAGAATACTCCTTTGGTATCCGTCAGATCGATGCGTTAACACTGGAACCACGATCCTTCCTAGAGTTGATGATTTGTGAAGCCGACGAAGATTCTTTCTGTCGCGGCGTATTCTTGAAGGCATTAAAGGCCTTTGATTATTTTAGTTATGTTATCCATTTACATATTCTTGTCACATCCTCAGTTTTCAGCAAAGATGCTGCCGAAATTTCCACTTACTCACCTTTTCGATTAACCTTTGGCGTTTATTTTAATTATGTTCCCTTTTCTTTTTATGTAACACCCGAATTTCCTCCCTTCCTTCACGATTCTGGTTTCGTTTAAGGGGTTGGAAATTCAGGGGTGTTACAGGTGGTTACCAGGGCCAGTGGTTCCTACTTTGACGCTCGTATTCTAAAGTCTTTAAGGAATTGTTTGAAGTTAACGTTACGCGTGAGTGCTAGGGTAGATTTAGGATAGATATGCGACTTATGTTTTGCGTTGTGGTGATTATTGCATATGCATAAGTAGAATAAGTTAAGTAATTTGATATTAGAATCATAAGTGTAAGTTGCTCATACTTACGACTTCCTTATGAACATGGGTTTGTTTAACAGATGGTAGTTACGTTCTCTGTAACATTGAGTATTATTTAGTGTTAGTGAAGCTTTTGGTATAATCTACTAAATTTGTATAATAATGTTTAAATGTGATGTTAATTGAACCTTGTTGGTATGAGAAGGTTAATACGTTACGTGATTGGGTACTGAATCTATATATGACAATTTTTATTTCTTACATGTGAATTCCGTCTTTTAACTGTTCATTTACGAAATTCTTTAAGATAAGCATAGTACTGTTTAAGGTTGATTATCATAGAGGTAGGAGTACAAATGTAGGTAAGTTAGATCGTGAGTTAAATCTTCGACCCCACACTTTCTCGTCTTTTTGGAATAGATGGGAAATAAACTTATATTCGTGTTGGATGATGCTAACAGGAAATTTCTCCTCTATCTAGCAAACGTTTGAGACAACGCTCTTCTAACAAGGCACTATGTGAGCTGGTTATGGAACTGGCTGAGGAAAGGAGGTCAAAGTCCAAGCCGACCGCAGAGACAGCTTCCTCTATGAGCAAGAGAATCTCTCGGAATAAACGTCCTACGTAATCAGGGATTGGGGAACCTGCAGCTTTGGAAAGTTGGTTACGAGAATTTGAAAAACTGTTCAACGTGGTGCAATGCCCGGAGCACTTGAGGGTAGACCAGGCTGCATTCTACCTTCAAGAAGTGGCAGATTATTGGTGGTCGAATGCAAGAGATAGTGGTGCAATAGGATTATATAATTTCTTTTGTATGGAGCCATGTGACTCCTTTGATCCATAGTTCCGCTACGTAGTTTTTGGATGTATAGTAGGGAGAATACTCATTTGGTATTCGTCAGATCGATGCGTTAACACTAGAACCACGATCCTTGCTAGAGTTGATGATTTGTGAAGCCGACGATGATTCTTTCTGTCGCGGCGTATTCTTGAAGGCATTAAAGGCCTTAGATTATTTTAGTTATGTTATCCATTTATATATTCTTGTCACATCCTCAGTTTTCAGCAGAGATCCTGCCGAAATTTCCACTTACTCACCTTTTTGATTAATCTTTTGCGTTTATTTTAATTATGTTCCCTTTTCTTTTTATGTAACACCCGAATTTCCTCTCTTCCTTCACGATTCTGGTTTAGTTTGAGGGGTTGGAAATTCAAGGGTGTTACATGTATGAAGCAAAAGCAAGCATAATACGGATAGATTCTAACCTTGCAACTGGAGCGAAAGTCTCGTCATAATCTATACCTTATTCTTGATTATTAACTTGAGCTACCAGCCATGCTTTATTCCTTATAATGTCTCAATCCTCATTAAGCTTATTACGAAAGACCTATCTAGTTCTAATAATAGTACGATCTGGAGGCCTTTCAACTAGATCCCAAACTTTGTTTCTTTCGAATTCATTTAATTCATTTTGCATAGCAATGATCCACTCTGGTGCTTGTATAGCTTCTTTAACATCCTTTGGTTCTACAAGAGAAACAAAAGTAGAAAATGCACATAAATGTTTAAGAGAGGATCGAGTTTGTGTACCTTTGTTTGGATCACTTATGATGTTTTCAGGAGGATGTTGAGATGACATTCTAAGTCTTCTTCGTAGAATGGATGGTGTGTAATCATTCAAAGAACTTGTACCTACTTCCATAGAGGAGTTTCTAATTGGTGTATCTAAGGTAGTACGTTCGGGAGCTGTTTCCAGGTCTTAAGATTGTGTTTTCCATCAATCTCATCAAGACTTTGTATGGTATCCTGCATGTTCTAATTCGTCATCACTTAAATCATCAAAGTGTTTATTAAGGTTTAACTCTTTAAATCCTTCACTTAATGTTCCATTGTCGAATTCATCAAATACCACATGTATACTTTCCTCAACCATACTAGTACACTTATTTAGAACTCTATAAGCTTTTCTATTCAATGAGTATCCAAGGAATATAACTTCATCACTTCTAGCATGAAATTTACCTAGATTATCTTTACTATTATTATGGATAAAACATTTGCAGCCAAATGGTCTAAGGTATGCTATATTCGGTTTTCTTCCTTTAAATAGCTCATACGGGTTTTTCTTAAGTATTGGTCTTATGAGGCATCTATTTAAGACATAATTCGCTGTGTTAACAACCTCGGCCCAATAATGTTTGGCTAATCTATTTTCAATAAGCATTATCCTAGCCATTTTCTCTAAGGTTTGATTTTTCCTTTCAACCACGCCATTTTGTTTGGGTGTCCTAGGAGCTGAAAAATTATGGGTTATGCCGTATTTTTTCAGAAAAGGAATCAAAGCCTAGTTGATGAAACTCTTCCCATGGTCACTTCTAATATTGACTATTGGAAGATTCAGTCGAGTTTGCATCTCTTTACAACGTCTTGAGAACGGTTTCAAGGCTTCACTTTTAACCTTCAAAAAATCAACCCACGTAAATCATCAACTGTAACTAAGATGTAAGATTTACCTCTTATGCTCTTAGGGTGATCGAGCAATTGCATCTTTCTTTAATTTCAGAAAATAAAGAAACTTTACCGCTCATATGTCTTGAGCATCCACTATCTAAGATCCCCTTTTGCTTTTCCTACAAAACAAAAAAATAACATTTCTCAACTTTACTTGGCTATCCAAGTGATAAATTTGGGACCATATTCTGGGTAGACCAGGTTAGGTGGTCTTGTCCCTTTGGGAACCCATATTTGCTTTACCTATCCATGTAATTTAAGAGGAAAGGAAATCTTAATGATATAGTTGTCCTTATGTCTGTACGGGCATGCAAACTTAATATATCCTTCTTTGCAACAATATGAGCAAGTAGGTGGACGCCTATGTTTGTATGCACTCTTAATAAATGTGGTTTTACTCTTATAGTTATGTGTAACATTATTATAACCTATATCGTGTTTATCATTGAGTCCTTTTTAGCGAGTAAGCATTTTTGTGAATTTTGATTCGGATTCCTTTAACTTTGTTAATGCTTGTAAGTTTTTCTCAGACTCCTATCTCAGAGTCTTGAGCTTGGACTCAAGATCATTGTTTTCATTCTTAAGATCAATGAGATGTTTCGTCTGGCTGAGATTCTGTTCTTTCAAGACTTTGACAGTCTTTTCAAATTTTACTGTTTCAGTCTTTAGCGATTCATTTTTCTTTATGAGGTCTTCACAACTTTCAGTATAGTGACGAATTCTATTTTCTAGAATATCTTTCTCATCTTTTAAGATCTTTTCAATTTGAAACACATCAAGAAGAGCTTTAACTAATTCATCTTTAGAACAGGTGTTAAGAACGTCTCGTACCTCTTTATGGTTTTGATCTATATCATCATCATCATTATCATCATTAGCCATAAGACATAAGTGAGCTTGACCATCTTCACTTTCAAGTTCGGTTGATTCTTCGAAATCACTCCATGTAGCAACCATTGCTTGTTTCTTCTTGTTCTTCTTGTAGAATTCCCTTTTCTTTTTAGGGAACTCCTTCACAAGATGTTCTGTAGATCCACACTCAAAATAAGCAAGTTTGTTAGTTTTAAAATTGGAATTAGAGTTAGAAGATTTACCTTTATTTCTAGATTTAAATTTCTTAAATCTTTTGCGCATCTTCATGATTCCTTTAAGACCTTTTGTGATCAACGCAAATGGATCTTCCTCATCATCACTTTCTTCATAATCGCTTGAAGATTCTTGATGTTTCTTTGCCTTTAGAGCAAGATTCTTCATGGAAGGTATAACATCACTTTCTCCATCATTATATAGTGTAAGTTCATGAGTTGTGAGTTTTCCAAGGAGATCATCAAGTGATAGAACTCTTAAGTCTTGAGCTTCTTGAATGGCGGTGACTTTTGGACCACATTTGGATCTTGAAAGACACCTCAAGACCTTTTGGAATTTTCCTCCATTAGTAAAATTTTTTTTAAGAGAATTCAAACTGTTAGTAATTAATGTAAAATGAGTAAACATTTCATTAGTATTCTCATCCTTCTTTATCTTGAACATTTCATATTGATGCATGAGAATGTTGATCTTAGTCTCCTTCAGTTAACTTGTTCCTTCATTTGTTATAACCAACTTATCCCATATTTCCTTAGCACTTGTGCATGATGAAACTCTATTGAACTCGGTACCATTTAAAGCACAACACTATTGATTCATTGCCCTATAGTTTTAGGATACGGCTTCTAAATCACTTTGTGAGTATTGGGATTCGGTTTTTAACACATCATTTCCTTGAGCGTCCTTTTTCATGGGTACCTTAGGTCCTTTAATTATGATGTCCTAAAGTTCCATATCCTGATCAATCACGAACATTTTCATCAAAGTTTTCCAATATGAGAAATTTGTTCCACAAAACAAAGGAGGCCTAAAGCACTAACATCTTTGAGCAAACAACCCTTCTCCTATCGGATCCATCACAAGATATGAATCTTTATATGTGAAACTCAGCTCTGATACCAATTGAAAGTTGATAGAAGGTCAAATACTCTCTAGAGGGGGGGGGGGGGGGGATAGAGAGTATGGGAGTTTAAAACTTTTATCTGGAAGATCGTTTCAAGAGATTGTGGAACCTTTGAAAACTGTTTTCTGGAACAGTTTTGAGTCAATATATAAAACAATAACGTATGTGCGGAAAATAAAATTTAAAGAATAACACACGATATGTTAACGAGGTTCGGTTCTAAACAGCCTACTCCCCGCCTATCTCTTTCCACCCGTAGGATTTCAACGCCTTTTATTAATCCGACTTTAAGAAAAATTAGAGGATTTCACCACGTTCTTCCCCTTGAAAAAACGTCTTATAAGTCCCTTTAATAAAAGCAAATCCCAATCTCTCAATAGAGATTACAAGTTGAACACTTTGAAAAGTATTCTAAGTTAGGCGTATAAAACTATGAAATAATCTAACTCTTTTTCACACTTAAGCCTATTACAAATTGTAAGAGCTAGATGAACTAAGAATTACAGCTCTTTTGAATACTTAGAGAATATTAGATCTTATTAGAAGTGAAAGTTGTAAGAAGAGGGGCATCCTTAATTCTAAAATGAAGCCTTGTATTTATAGATGTTACGCCTCGATACATCCTTGAAGAGCAAGAAAGCTTCATCCGTTAATTTCGTTGATCTGGATATTTTGGGCTAGTCTTCAAGACCTTGAGGTTTATCTCAAACCGACGTGTATTGACAGCTTATATAATTTTGTCATTGTGTGCTGTAATTTGTCTTTGATAACCAATGATGTGCTGCCACGTTAGAACTCATACAAGATAATGAAAACCCAGCAAAACTAGATTAATCAACGTGTAAATACTTATTCAAATTAATTCCTATATTAAGCATTAATTCAAATAGTCATTTCCTATTTTTAGCATTAATTCAAATTATCTTTTTTTATTTTTAGTGTCAATTTAAATTACCATCTTATTTATAGGAAATTCTTTAATTAGCTTAACAACTTAATTAAATTCAAATATTAACGTGTACTAATAATTGATTGGGACTTTACGTCTTTTAATAGTAATACCGCAAGTGCACGGCGTAGCGTAGTACGTCGGCAGGTACGGGTCGAATCCACAGGGAGTGGGGTGTATATCAAGGGATTTTCAATCAATTAATTGGTTCAATAATGTATATATAGATATTTGTTGGTGTAATTAACTAAAACAATCAAATAAAGACTAAAGCTAAAACAAAGTATAAAATAATTAAAGATGCACAAGAGCATAAGATCAAAAGAAATACAAACACATCAAAAGGTAATATGATGATGAAGAGGCAAAGGCTAGGCTTTCTCACCAAAGTAGTGTTTACTAATCTTCAATCTAAGGCCATGGATATGCACTAGTGGAAAAAAAACGTATGTGCTGCTTATCATTTTCTGCGGTTTTTGTTTATTCGCAGCAATAAATAGGAAAAAGATTTTTTTAAAAAAAAGAACTAATTGCTGCGGTTTTTGTTGGTTGACCGCAGCAAATACGCCATTCTAATATTAATTGCTGCGGTTATTTATGGGCCCGCAGCAAATAATCCAAAATTACCGTTAACACATAGCAAAATTAAAAAAAAAAAGCATTAATTGATGCGGTTGGCTAGGGCCCGCAGCAAATAACCGTATTAATTGCATTTATTGCTGCGGTTATCATTGAGCCCGCAGCAAATATCCCAAAATAACCGTTTTAACACAGAAAAATTTTTAAAAAAAAGCTTTTATTGCTGCGATTGGTTAAGGCCCGCAGCAAATAACCTATCTTATTGTATACAACACGCTTCTTCATCACTTTAATTACACAGCCCGCCATTTTTTTTCACAAAATTCGACTACACAACGTTTCCTCTTCTCAAACCCATTGAAAAAACTCGACTACAACGTATTGTTCTTCATCTTCACCAACGTAAGATTAAGCATAATCAAGATTTGTGTTCGTTTCTTGTGTTCATCTTCATCCTTCTCTCAAACCATTATCACGCCATTATCACGCCATTTTCTTCTTCTTGTTCTACATTTTCTCTCAAACCCACGAAATTCAAGGTATCTTTTTCATTTTGACTTTGTAAATTAGGTTTAAATTTTTCATACTTTATGAATGTGTATGTTGTTGTTTTTAAGTTTTAATTTTGATTTGTCATACATGTTCGTTTATGCACTAGAAATTATAAAAATTCAAGGTTAGCTTGCTACTCTGATCTCCTTTCTACTTAAATTTGTTTCATCTCTTTCGATTCAGAGATGAAAATTTTAATATGAAAATATTAATATTGCATTCTTATTTTTCATGTTATTTCTATTATAGTTAATACAAAATAATAATGCTCCTAGTTGATAAATAATACTAGTATATTATTATTTGTGGAGTAAATAATTTTTTGTTCAGAAAGTATTTTTAATTTTTAAGTTTCTTGTTCGTTTAAGTTTTAAATGTGTATGATTCGTTTATGTTGTTGTTAGAGTTCATTGATGTATGAGTTGTTTGTAGTTTGTGATTAGAATTATAGAACTATATAATTCACTAGAAATAATATGCAAATGATCTAATCACATTCTATAATTCACATTCATATAAATCAATTTTATTTGTAAAATTCTTTCAACAACGCTTTTTTTTAAATCATTCCCTTAACTGGAAAAATAATGCATGATACATAATCTATAAATCAGTCCTTCTTGGTAAGCCACTAGACCGGATTTTAAGGGTGAATTGGACTTATGCTTGTTTGTACTCTACGTCTAGTTTGTAGTATCATAAATTTTCAAATAAGATCTCTATTAGGTTAATTTGATGTATATTAAAGTCAATTATAACTTTAAATTTTATTTTTTTAAAAAAATTTTTAGAAAGATTATTTATAATCAAAGAGTTTAAGTACCTTCAAATAATTTGTAGCAATTCTAAAGTGACCAATTATAGTTATAAAGTAATCACCTACAAGTTTAAAATGATCACTTTTTATAGTATTGAAGTCATCATTAACAATCTTAAAAAACATTATTAATTATTAATTTTTATTGTTTTTATATGAATATTATTAATTATGGTTACTATAATAAACATCATTTGGATAGTGTTAAATGAATATTGTGTTATTATTTGGGTTAATTAGTGTTAAATGAATGATTATTACTTAATTTTGTGGTTAGTTAGAGTTCGTTAAGTATATATGTTTAAAAGTTGTGTATTAATTTTGTTTTGAATCAATTAATCACACTAATTAGGATGACAAACGATCGTTCTTGGATGTATGGAAGCATTGAATCGTCGGAATTTTGATGGCGTATTAGAATTTTGTAGTATTGCGGTTGAACATCAAGTTAGGACGGGGGGAGTTGGTTTTTATTGCCCATGTGTCAGTTGTGGCAATGTATCAAAGGTAGATAGTGTTGATATCCTTAGCGAGCACATACTTCGACGTGGGTTTAGGCCTCAATATCATGTTTGGGTTTGGCATGGTGAGGAGCGAGTTTACAAAGAGAAAAGTATTGTTGAGGACGTCAATAATGTGGCCGATGTCAATGAGGATGTAGTAGATCATGTTGATGGGTATGAGACAGATGAAGAGAATGTCGATGAGGATGTGGATCGTGTTGATGAGAAGATGGAGGGAGTCGAGGATGAGTTAGGAAAACGTCCTCGTGTTTTTGACTTGTTGACAGAGGCTTCTCAAAAGCCTTTGTACCCTGGATGTACAAAGTTCACCAAACTAACAGCAGTGTTGACAATTTTCAACATTAAGTCAAAGTTCAATTGGAGTGACGCTAGTTTCACAATGTTATTAGAAGCGTTAGGTGAGATGCTTCCTGAGGGAAATGAACTTCCAAAGTCGACATATTATGCCAAAAAGCTCATGTGTCCTTTCGGCTTAGAGTACCAGAAGATTAATGCGTGTCCGAATGATTGTGTGTTGTATCGGAATGAAAACGAGAACTTAGAAGAGTGTCCTAGGTGTGGGTTATCGCGCTACAAGCGTAAAGGGGCTCGGGATGCTAAGGCTCGGACTGTGTACGGATAGAATGAACCCATTCGGCAATCTTAGTTCTCAACATAGTACTTGGCCGGTACTTTTAGTGATCTATAATTTGCCACCTTGGTTGTGTATGAAGCGTAAGTACATAATGCTTTCGCTTCTTATCTCGGGTCCTAAACAACCTGGCAATTACAAAGATGTGTATCTTGCACCTCTCATTGAGGATTTGAGAAAGATGTGGGATGAAGGCGTTTCAGTGTTTGATGCATATGCAAATGAGGAGTTCACCTTGCATGCAATGCTTTTATGCACCGTTAATGATTTTCCGGTATATGGCTAGAATTGAAAATAATAGTCATATGCTAGAAATTAGAAGTTAAGTTGCGATTTTAAGGATTTTTAAGCGTTTTTGTCAATTTCGCGCGTAAAGTAGCTCAAACTTTGTTTGTTATGCACGAAACTTGGCACACAACACTATTTGGCATATATTAATGTGTTGAAATGGTTAGAATTGAAAATAATAGCCATATGCTAGAAATTAGAAGTTAAGTTGCGATTTTATGGGTTTTAAAGCGTTTTTTTCAATTTCGCGCGTAAAGTACTCAAACTTGGTTTTGATGCGAAATTGGGGCTGATTAAGGCCTTTTTTAGGCAAGGATTAATGTTGTGCGTAAGCTTTGATTAATGACACAGTCAAAAACTACAAATGATCATGAAAAGAACACGAAACAACCACAAACACTGAAACAAAATTCTGATCTAGTAAACTGTCGAGCAGCCCTCCTTCAGCTCAGCTTCTAGGAGTCCACGGGGATTGTTAGAATGGTTTTAGGACCTTGATAGCTAGATCCAAGTATCAAGATTCCATTTCCACTTTAGCCTAGGTCCTGGATGAATAGGTTTGGTCTCCACGTGTCGTGCAAGGTGGTCTGGTCACTAGTTTGCTGCTGTGTCAATTTCGCGCGTAAAGTAGGTCAAACATGGTTTGTTATGCACGAAACTTGGCACACAACACTATTTGGCATATATTATTGTGTTTAAATGGTTAGAATTGATAGTAATAGTCATATGCTAGAAATTAGAAGTTAAGTTGCGATTTTAAGGGTTTTTATAAGCGTTTTTGTCAATTTCGCGCGTAAAGTAGGTCAAACATGGTTTGTTATGCACGAAACTTGGCACACAACACTATTTGGCATATATTATTGTGTTGAAATGGTTAGAATTGAAAATAATAGTCATATGCTAGAAATTAGGTGTTAACTTGCGATTTTAAGGGTTTTTTAGCGTTTTTGTCAATTTCGCGCGTAAAGTAGCTCAAACTTTGTTTGTTTTGCACGAAACTTGGCACACAACGCTATTTGGTATATATTATTGTGTAGAAGTTGTTAGAATTGAAAATCATAGTCATACTCTATAATTTACGTGTTAAGTTGCGATTTTATGCGTTTTTAACCGTTTTTGACACTAACATCTATTTTCTCTTAGTGCTTTCAACAACCTTCTTCTTCCGTTGACTGCGGCTACTACGCGCTGAAGTATATGGACGATATTATAAATTCCGTGAAGGACTTTGGAGTCGAAAATATAGATGCCATAAGTATTTGTTACGTTCTTAATTAAATATATTATTGGTAAAATCTAATGTTTATTTCTATATTAATCTTTTATTTTAATATTATATATAGGTTTTAAACGACATTCCGAGGGAAACACGCCCTTTGAGAAGTGAAGAGATGCGCGAATTAAAAGACAAGATTGTCGCGTATCTTGCTAATATTTGTCCTTGATAAATTGTAATTAGTATAGATTATTTTTTATACTTTAATGTATATATATATATATATATATATATATATATATATATATATATATATATATATATATATATATATATATATATATATATATATATATATATATATATATATATATATATATATATATATATATATATATATATATGTACGTACATAATATTATATTATATATACGAGCGAGAGTTTATTATTACAAAGAGATTAATGTTGATTATCTGTGATTATCATTGGATTAATCATTGTTATTACATTGTATTTTTATTGCATTATTATAAGGATAAAACGGAAAAAGAAAAAAAAAAGAGAGTTATTTGCTGCGGTTTTCCCCTGACCGCAGCAAATAACTCCCCTTATTTGCTGCGGTTTTTGCCCCTGACCGCAGCAAATAACACTCCTTATTTTCTGCGGTTTTTGCCCATGACCGCAGCAAATAATGCCCTTATTTGCTGCGGTTTTGAACCGCAGCATTTAAAGTAGGACATTTGCTGCTATCACTATTGCTGGGGGCCAAAACCGCAGCAAATAATGGCAAAAAAACCGCAGCAAATGAGGTTTTTTCCACTAGTGATAGGTTATGGGGAAGAACGCATCTTGGATACTAATGTTCTCTCTAGAGCAACAAAAGCTTCCTAAAACATACTTAACTACCTATTCTCTTGGAGCTAAGCATATTTTACGACATGGAGCACACATTCATCATTTCCAATCAAAACATCTACTTATTCTCATGGAGATAATTTAATTTTCAAGCATAGACTATCATTAGAAATCGACTCTCGCCCTCAATCCAATGACACTACAATAATATCAAATGATCTTCAATAATGAACTAATCAAAAGCTTGAACCTTCTAATAAGTGTTTGAATAGAAATTGCAACTAAGAGTACAAGAATGAATCAAGAAAAATACATAAAGGGAGATTAAAACTAGCTAATGAAAGCTTAAAATCAGAACATGAGTTGTGGAAGAAATGGATGATTTGCTTAAGCCTTCTTCTTCTCTATTTATAGGAGGGAGGACAAGTGGTGGGTGGTGGCTTCATGATTTCTCCACCACCCTATGTTTGAGATATGTAGGCTATAGATGGGTGCCAAATAGGGGTGATGGAGCAGTAAAGTATGAGAGTCATAAGAAATGGGTGGGGCATCCAATCAGCAGCTTTTAAAAGCGTAATTATTTCTGACCGCCTAGATTGCTCGACCCGAGCCAATCCGCTCGACTTGTCGAGCGAGCATCAGGTACACAGGTCAAAATCTTTTAAAATAGAGCAGTCACCAAAAAAAGGCTCCGCTCGACTGAGCTTGCTCGCTCGACCCATCGGAAATGCTTCTGTCGATATTCTGAAGCTACTGGAAGTGAATAGTACTTTCGCTCGACCCGGTCGAGCGGCCTTCAGGATGGTCCTGCTCAGCTTCTATCTCTATTGCAAGTCTTTTTTTATGCTCGAGCAAGCTTGGCTTGACCCAGTTTTGGCCGAGTGGGCTTTGAATGGTTTACATTAGCTTCTTTTGGCCATATTTCCTTGACGTGGGTCATCAAGGCTTTGATTACTTTAGCTGTCGGAGTGAAATGAGTATTGTATGTGCCAAATGTACTTGGTTTGTTATCGATTTTGACTAATATTACCTAAAATGCACAAAAACACCAAATTATCCAACCAAGCGTAAAATCCTAAATAAAGCAAGTATAGTTATACAAAATCCCAATATAATAAAGCTAACTGATGGGGATAAAATATGAATAAAATGAAGCTATGAATAATAACAAAACGTGTGTACCTTGTACTTTAACAATTAATCAATTAAATATCTTAAACACACATTTTTAATTGAAATTCAAACATAATATATTCAAACGTTTAAGATAAGACGTGTAATAATATATTCAAACTTATTTTCAATATATCTTGACATATAAAATTATTTCAAATATAATTTTAATGAACCTTGACCTATTAAAATATTTCAAATATAATTACGAAACTAACCTTATTATAAACGTAATCACTTTCATGACATTGAAACTAATTTCAAGACTTATAAATTTAACCACAAGATAAACTTAAGTTATTTAAGCATATTTCAATAATTCGACTTAAATATATATCAAATATTAAATTTATATCAAATATGATTTTAAACCGACTTAAACAACTAAAAGTAATTACTTAATTCATTTGTTTAATCAATATGTGTTTTGAATTATCATCATTTAAAATTATCATCATTTAAGAGAGTTGAGTCTTCAAGATTAATTAACAGTATTAGATTGTTAAATCTAGTAAAGACTTAGAAGAGATTTTACAAGTGCCAAACAAAAATTATAAATCTTTGACAACCTAATAAAACTTTTTAGGAAATAGCAAAAATAAATAACAACTTAAAATTGAAATTAATCCCAGACGAAGAACTTTTAGACAATACTGTCTTTTGAAACTTGATATCTGTAACAGACCTTTTTTCTTAATCTTAAATATGTTGACAAATTTAATAATCGTTTCGTTTTATTATTTCTAATGCCGTTTCGAATTTTATTCCAATCATTCTTAAATTCTTGATTTTTTTTATATAATTTATTTCTCTTATAATAAAATATTAGGTTTAAATTATAAGTTTTGTTTTATATTTGGTAATTTCATTTTTTTCCCTCCCTTTATTTAATAATTATATTGTATTTTAAATATTAAGTCTAGCTAAATTACCTAGAATAACTTAATATTTTTATTTCATATATTATTTTATGATAACAAAAAAATAATATTAAAATAAAATAAAAAATAAAAAAATAAAAAAAATAAAAAAAAATAAAAAAAAATCTTAGAAATCTTTTGAGGTGGCGGAAAGTAGAATAGGTGGCATGATTTTTATTTGTTTGTCTTATCTTCTAAATTACTTACCCATGAACAAAAATTTAACTAATAATTTCTTTCCTATTTCTTCATCTTTAAAAATATTAATCCTTATTCAATTTTTTTTCTTTTATCACCATTACGGAACATGAATTTTCTCGTTTTAGTGATAGTAGCTCCAATAGAATTAGCGCTACTTTTTGTTCATTTAAAAGAATCCAATTCTTTTGACAACATTTCAATCTCTTACAATCCTTAAGTGATATGCATTATTATCCTATTGTTAATAAATACAGAAATGAATATACTACATTATTCCACTCGTTTTTCATCCAAAAAACTATTACTTTTCGAAGAAGGTATGTTTGTTGGCTGTTAGTTTTACTTTTAACCATGATTGTTGTATTTTTTGCAACAAATGATACACTAAAGATAAATCTTTAAGAATGTGTATTCCTCATTTTATTTCAAATTATAATGAGTCGGTTGTAAGGGTTTATAAATATGGGTTTTGGATTAGTGGGATCCAGTTAGGCATGGCCACGGTCCGGGTTGGGCCGGTTCTGTTCCGGTTCCATCTGGTTCCGGTTCCATTTGGAACCTGTCGCGAACGGTTCCGGTTCCAGTTCCGGTTCCGGGCGGTTCCAAACGGTTCCTTGGCGGTTCATGAGGCGGTTCCGGCGGTTCCAACTCGCGGGACGGACGGGTCGGACCATCAGTTCCATTTTTATTTTCCTTTAAATATTTATATAATATAAAAATACTATAATATTGCGGACGTACCTTTGATGATTACTTGATTATTAGCGAAATTCATTGCTTGTCAAGTTGTCATCGTTATTAAAATATTTACTAAAAAGAATGAAAAAAATAAATTAATAAGAAACGAATCAACGATAATGTCGATAAAGATAATTAATAAAAAAAGAGGGAGAAAATGGACTTGAATCTAGTACCCAAAGGAACTAAGCTGCCTACGTATCCCAAAGGAATCAAAACCCACGTAGTTCTTTGTCATACCTTTTATTTGTAGTTGTTGAATGTTGATTTATCGTTGTCCGATGGATCCTATTCGTCTTCGTCATCATCATCTGGTTGGTTAGATGCTTCCGCTGACTCTCCTCCTGACGATGATGCAGATGTATCCATCATCATCCATGGATCATCATCATCGTCTTAATCATCATCATTCCTTAGTCCTTGTGTTTGAATCTCCACTTGATCCCAATCTTTCTTGCAAACACATATTTGAATACTATGTGGAGCAAGACGAGATCTCTTTTCGTCTAAAACTCTTCTACTTGCACTAAAAGCAGACTCCGACGCAATCGTAGAAGCAGGAATTGCAAGGATATCCTTTGCAATTCTCGATAATATAGGAAATTTTATAGATTTTTCTTTCCACCACTCTAAAATATTATAGCTACCTTGGTCAATTTCAAAGTGATGTTTAAGATAATTATCTAATTCTAAATATGCAGTGGAGGGTGAAGAAGAAGATGATCCTACAAAACTATCATCTTGGCTCATTATATTAGCTATTACGGAATTATAATAAGAGGGACGTGCCGAGACGATAGCACGTCTAGACGTATCGCGTTTTGGGTTATATACACTAGCATAGTAATCCTAAAGTTCTGCTAAAAGTTTTTTATAAGTTCCAACATAATTATGTACATCATTAGGTGGGCGATCTAATGATTGGTAGTAAAATCTAATTACTTTAGTAAGGACTTCTGTCTTAAAACATGGGTCTAAAATGATTGCAATTCCATAAATAAAAGGAAAATCCGTAAAATATGTCTTCCACTTATCCATCTTATCTGCAAGAATCGGCTTTAAATATGAGTTAGTATCATCATGCGTATGTTTAAGAAGATGATAAAAAATAGTAATACACTCACTTATTACTAAGTGGACGTTTGGTTCGTAAACATATGAAAAAATCTTAGTTGAATGGTCATACGCTTCTAATATTTTATGTACACCTATAGCTAGTTCCCATGTGTCATCAGTTATATAGCTATCTGTACACTCACTATAAAGTTGTGTCATAACTGGACGATAAGCAATCGCTTTTCTTAATAAATCGTTGGTTGAGCCTCAACGTGTTGGAGTATCTAATGACCAATACATTTTTTTTAATTGATAATGGTCACATAATTGCTTATATCGTCTCTTTATCTGTCCAATTCTAAACCACTTCACTATGTCTCTAATTGGATCTAATAAATCACTTAATTGTTTTATACCTGCTTGGCAAGATAAGTTTACTATATGAGCACAACAACATATGTGTAATAATCTACCTCAAAGGATAAAACTAAATGCAGGTTCGTTATACAAAAGTTCCATACATTTAATGTTCGCGGTTGCATTATCGGTAGAACAACAAAATATCTTATCTAATAAGTTTCATTCTCTACATATCTCTACTAATCTGTATTTTATGTTTTCACCCGTATATCTTTCGAGCATTGTCTCAAAAGCAATTATTCTTTTTTGAATAATCCAATTTTGATCTATCCTATGTGCTGTTACACACATATAAGATTCTAAATGTGGGGGAGCAGACCAAATGTCAGTTGTTATGCTAACCCTACCTTTAAAAGATTTGAACATTTCTGCTAATTCATAGCGCATTGATTCATATAATTTAATTGTGCGTCGTTTAAGAGTGCTCCTAGGGATTGCTCTATATTGTGGTTACAAAGTTTTTCTAGTGTAACGCTCGTATGCCCTACTTTCACCATGGTTAAATGGCAATTCATCACAAATTACATACTTAGAAAATTCATCAATCATATCATTACGATTATATTTAAAAGGCATACATGTGCTGGGAATGTCCCACTGTCAGCTTCCACTTGTGGTCCCGCTGCCGCTTGCTGCATGAGTTTCTTTTGTGATTCCATGCTTCTTTGCCAAATGTTTGTTAAAAGATCCCGTACCACCACCTAACACGTATTCACAAAACACAATAAATAAATTTTTATAAAATATGAATATATAATGTATGCATAAAAAACTGAAAATGTATTTACCTCTGGCGAAATTGTATGAAACTAAGGGTTTTACTCCTTGACTTTCACAAACTTGACAAATGCATAAGAAAACATCTGGATTGTCGGTTGGTTTTTTTGTAAAATACGACCACACATGTGAAACAGCTCTACCACTAGGAGGTGGCATTGCCGGAAAAGGTAGTCTTACTGGTTCATCTTCATCTAAATTTAAATATAAAGACATACTCAAATACCACAATATATAAATAAATAATAATTTAAAATTTAATCAAATTGAAGAATAAAATTATAAAACTAACCGATACTTTGGAAATTGACTCGTTTACCACAAGCTTGTCTTTGTTGTTGTTGTAGTTGTTCTTCATATGATCTTGTTGATGAGACTTTCGAAAATTATGTATCCCAATAGGGGTCATTGGTTCCTCTTCTTGTTCTTCCTGTTCTTCTTCTTCATCAATTTGTATTTTTCTTTCCACTTCTTCTACATAATTGTGTAATTCTTGGTTGTACCCTTCTGGATAATTTGGTTCATAATTATAATTACTAATCGAAGGTGTTGTGATACCGACAGAGTTGAAGTGGCCTTCCTTTTGGAGCTAGAACCTCCCAATGATTTTCCTTTTTAGAGGCTTTTTTCAAAAAAGAAGACATGATTGATAATATTGAAATAATAATAGAATTAAGAAATAAATAAATAATTAATTAACTAATTATGTAATTAACTAAATTAAAAAATATTTAATAGACTAATTATGTAATTAACTAAATTAAGAAATAATTAAAAGACTAATTATGTAATTAAGAGAATAATTGCGTAATTAAGTAATTAAGTAGAGAGAGTAAGTAGAGAGAGTAGGAGAAGAGATGAGATGTAAATGAAAATGATTGAAAGTGATGGGTATTTATAGGAAAATTTGCAACGGCTAGTATAATGGCTAGTTTCACGGTCCGGTTCCATGGAACCGCTGGGCCGGTTCACCCGGATCGGTCTCGGTTCCGGTTCCATGGAACCGTTGGGCCGGTTCACCCGGACCGGTCCCGGTTCCGGTTCCATGGAACCGTTGGACCGGTTCCGGTTCATGCAGTTTTTTCCGGCGGTTTCACGGTTCCGCGGTTCGGGCCAGTTCGGAACCTGTCGCGAACGGTTCCGGATCCGGATCCGGTTCCAAGCTGTTCGGGATCGATTCGGTTCTGGGGTAACCCGCTCCGTGGCCATCCCTAGATCCAGTGATCCTAGCATCAGTGAAATAGAATTGGTTGACCAACAACCTTGTGTTGAAAACGAGGACCTAGTTACTCCGGTGCATATTGCTTCACAATTCATATTGTGAAAACAGATTTACCTCCTCTATTCCTACTTCTTATATCTCGAAATGAGGTTGAACTACAATATTGCCTTCTTCTACACATTACAATCCTCGATCTTCTTAGTTTTAATAATCTATGTCAAAGAATATACACAAACGACAAATCTATCAAATTTATTAGATACTATAAAAATTAAAATTTTTAAATTTTGATTATTCATTTTTAAAACTTTATATAACTATTCCTAAGAGAATCACATGATATATAGTCTATCATATTCAGCTTAATTGTCTTATTTACTTTTCATATTTGTTGACATAGTATTTGAACCTCAGTATCTCTAACTGTATATACTTTTAAAATTTTATAACTAATATTTTAGATTAAGAATAAAAAAGAAATTGAAATTGACGAGTGAATAGCGCTATAAAAAATTAAGAATGACACGATTAAACTGAATCAAAGAGAGTATATACTATTTCCCCTTCTAGATACAATCAAATACGTAGAAGCAAAAAAAAATCACACATGATACAGAACTAATTGTAAGAGATTAGTATAATTAATGTGTATGTATGCCCCATTATAAGGAGGTTGTAGATTAATAAACACTATTAGATTGTTTAATCTAATAAATACTTAAAAGAGATTTTACAAGCACCAAACAAAAATTATAAATCTTTAACAATCTAACACAACCTTTTAGGAAATTAAATTTGCAAAAATAAATAACAACTTAAACTTGAAATTAATCCCACACCGAAAAAATTTTAGACAATATTGTCTTTTAAAACTTGATATCAAACCGAGGCACTATTGAGTTTTTTCAAAAACGTTATTCCATCTATTTGGTGCTTAGGCTTGAACTTATATAATTTTTTGTTTGAAATGAGCTTGAACTTATATAATAGTTGTGATCAACTCATTTAGTGTTATGTAAATTTTTCAAAAACATTTTAATTGGCTATACAAATTTGATGTAATAAATTTTTTTCAAAGCTTATCTTTAATAATTAAAATCATAAATAATGTAATAATATCTTTTACTCTTTGTTCCGTTTTGTTTTTCTTATTTAGAATATTGTGAATTTTAGAGTCAAACTTTAACCATGCATTATTCTTAATCTATATGAAAAAACATATTCATCTGAGATTAGATTCGTGTCAATATAATATTTTACAAAAACAACTTTTTACAATTTTAAAAAATATATAATTAAAGTTATTTGAGTTTTTTAAATTCGCATGAGGATCTACAAAAAGAGTAAATGAAAAGAAGAAGGACAAAAGAGAACGAAAGGAGTAAATGCCACAAAATCACATTTTAACATATAAAAAAGCTCCATTTAGAAAAGCTCTCTAAAGCCGCAATTTGGAATTTTCCAACTCTATATGATATTGTACGATTTTTCAAATGAAAGCTTCAAACACGTTACTGTTAATTATCCAATTAGGTGTGTTTGGAGCGAGTCGAGCAAGAACCAAATCCAAACCTATTTATTTTTAATGAATCCAGACCCAAACTCTTATTCGAATTCTAATGGTTTGAAATTTTTAGACTGACACCCAGACTCACTGTGTCTAATGGGTCTAGGGTTCTCAATAGGTCCAAAAAGAGTATTTTGACTTGTGAGTTTTGAGAAATTTTTTTATGAGCTTATGAATAATTAAAAACCTTGAATAATAAATTACAAAAATAATGACAAACCTTGACAATGGAAGAACATCATTTTTGTCACCTTTAATAAAAATAAATTATCAGATTACCGATTAATACACCATTTCCAATAAAATGGATCTGGGTAATGGAAGATACACCAATTTTAAACAAATCCTAAGCATTTTGAGACTAGATAACGATTGTATTGATAGAGAAACAATGATGTAGTGAACAAATACAACATTGAAATTCATATATCAATACAATGAACAAAGATATATCATTTTTCTTGTCAAATACGTCACAACAAAATATATAAAAAAAGAGAAAATTATTTTAATTGCATACCAAAAATGGAGACAGATAGACTAAGACAACAACGACGATTGAAGAAAATTATTCAAATTAGGGTTCTTTGACTTTGAAAGGGGATAAAAGAGAGACGTATCATCCATGAAAATGAAATGTGAATGAAAGGATGAAAGCGAGACACGACTTTAATTAAGTGAAAATACTTTTTAGGGTTTTATAACTTTATTAAATATATTATAATAAAGTATTAAAAATATATTATAAAATTTAGGATCCGGGTCTGGGGCTATGTGGCGGGTCTGGGTCCAAGTCTGGGTTTGAGGGTCTAGCTTTGGACCCAGACCTGTTATTCATTTTTGAGATCCGTCCTAATAAGAATGCAACTAATTTTTTTGGGTAAAATTTTGTAGAAAGGAAAATTAAATTGAAGAATAAGACAAAAAAACAAGTGAACGATAGAAAATGGGTGATTAAGATGGAGAGAAAAGAACAAATTTGTGGATGTGATTAAAAGAAATAAAGCGGTATCATTTCTAAAAAGTAAAAGGTGTAAAATAAGTGGGAGAAACTAAGATCATTCTCCACCACAATCTAATTAAAGATCACATGACACAACAATAAAAAAATGGCTCTATATAATGATCTTTTTTTAGGTGGATCGGAGAAAATATCACCCCATAAGATCAACGATCATATAATATGTTCAACAGAACAGTTATAAGTTTTTTTTCCCAAAAAAGATATGTCGATGTTTGATTGGGCAATCCTTACACCCCTGACACGGCCTGCCAGCCCCTGCAAACGGTTGCTCCCCCTTTTTCCACTTGTCAACATTTCACTGGAAGGATAAAATTAGTTAAATGTTTATTTGCGGGTTTAAATAAATTTCAAAAAATTTACCAACTGTCTTATTTTTTTCCAGATCTATAAAATGAGAAAATTTTGATATTTTTTGACACAACTTCATATTTATCTTTTTTTTTTCCTTATTTCCTACCTTTCTTTTAAAAAAAAGCACCAAAAAATTCCAAATAAAAATATGGATTCAAATAATTCAAATTATGAAAGAAATTCAAGATTGCTCTCATATATTTGGTCATCACCACAAGCAAAGAGCCAATTGTGGGCAACAAGTAAAAGATAAGAGTGAGATGGTAAAAAGTTAAGGATGCTTATAAAGCAACGAGGATGGAACGACCCCAACTAAAGGTGTTCATTCGGGTGATCGGGTCGGTTTCGGACGGGTGTCATTCAGTTCGATTGTATTTCGGATCGGTTATTTTTTAGATGCGTGTTACGACGGGTCACACTCGGGTCGGGTCGGTTAGTCACGGTTCGGTTGAAGATCGGTTAGTCGAGCTATCAGGTTAGCATAGGTTCGGTGTTGATTGAAGTTCGTGTCGAGTGTCAGTCAGTCTCGAGTTGTCATCGGTTAATAATTGGTTCGATATTACCAGGTACAAATCGGGTTCGAATCTTTTTCAAGTAGAATTCGGCTACGAATTCCTAATTACTATCGATCAAGTCAATATCAAATTAAGTTGTTAGTTATTTTTTAATTGATGATCAGATTCCCTTTACTTAAAGCAAAATAGTTAAAATGCAAATCAATAAGTGTATTAATTTGTTACTTTTACTTGTTGACCGAAAATTAAAATTATAAAGTTCTATCAATTTTCATCTAATTCGATTAAAAATAGTTAAATAAACATTGACCAATAATTAGTAACTCTAAATATATGAAACCATGTATATATAAAATTTAATTTATTAAAATATCTATCACTTTATTAGAATAGCTGATAAGATGATTGAATATGAGTTAATCATACTTTTACGTTAAAAATTGGTTCAGGTTTACAGCAGTTCGATCTAAACTTCGTTCCTGTTAAGTTGGTTTTAGCCGGATCGAGTTCGGTTTCAAGCATGATTCGGCTCGAATATGACTTGGGTCAATCATTATTAGGTTCGAGTAATCTTGTTTAACGGTGATGTGTCGGTTACAAAAATCGGTTACAGCTCAGGTTCAATTTTTCCATTTTCGGTTTTCAATTGGTTCAGGTACAAATTCGAGTCGGGCAATGTCGGTTAGACAAACCTAAAAAGTAACACATTCTCAGGTTGGTTTACTTTCGGTTTCGGTTCGGGTTTTCGGGTCGGGTAACTTTTGAACAGCTCTAAACCCAACTGATCCACGAAGAAATACCGACATGTATAAATGTCGTTGGAACTGATCCCAACTGATCCATCAAAGAAAATATAGTAGCTTCAATTTGATTGAGCAATGAAAAATTTTGAGACCGTTTAGCAAGTGGAAGCAAGTGGTAAAGTGTTGAACGATGATTTTTATTGAAAATTGACTTGATTGAAAATATTTCGCAAAAGTTTGAAAGTAATCTCAATTAATGTACCTTTTAAAATTTTACTCCCTCCGTTCTTTTTTGATCTTTCACTTTGAGTTTTTCACACATATTAAGGAAGATAGAATCTTTGGGTTGTAGTGGGTATTATTTTAATTAAATAGTAGTGTGAAGTAATAATTGTATTGGAAGTATGAGATTGTAGTGGGTATTATTTTAATTAAATAGTTGTGTGAAGTAATGATTGTATTGAAAGTAGGAGAGGGAAAAACCGGAAAATAATTATAAATAAAAGAAAATGAGTACATTAAAAGAAAAGGGGGATTTAAGGGGTAAAAGTGGGATAATAACTTTCTAAAAATAGAAAGTATTCTAAAGTGGAAGAACTTTTGCAACTACCCGTTATAGTAATGTGTAAGATCAAAAGAGAACGGAGGAAGTAGTTTTTTTATTGCTGCATTTTCTTTATGCACATTGTAGTTTTTATTTGAGTTTAATGAATTTCGCTTAATTATTATTGATGTCTAAGATATAAAAAAAGTAACTTTAAATTTATATTTATTAAAAAATACTTCCTTTATTGTAGGATTTAATTATTTTTGTTAAATAAAAATTATAAAAATTAGATATTATAAAAATATGCGACGAGATAAATAAAAAAATTCCATATAATTATATTTTTGTCATATAATAGTCGAAATACATAAATTATACTATAAATTATTGAAAAAATTAATTTGAGTGCAAGTGAAAAAAATAAGAAAGCAAAAGGAAAGGAAATTAGCAGTTGGTAAAAGTTTGAAATGTGTAGCATAGCTAGTAGCCGAGTACTCTACTTACAGACGTTACCTTTGCCTCTCCAAAACTTGTCCTTAGAAAAATGTGATTGGTCCTCAACTCTTCAAAGAATATTTTTGGGGCATTATTAATCATCGCCATCCTTTTTATTTTATCGTTACTTCCAATAAAATTATGATTTTGCACTTGGATTTAAAATTTGTTTAACAAATGTAAATAACACTATTAATTTAAAAAACATTAAATTTAAAGTTTAAACGTAATCCCGGACATTTTTATCGCGACCCTAAATATATTGGCTTTTCAGTAGCGCCCTTGCATGATATACGAATTCAAACACGGTATTATCTCTCTAAAAACGTTCTTTGATTATAAACAAGCTGATAGTTGGAATCGATTTACTATGGCTAACGAAAGCAACTATGAATCAGGTACGTACTTTATTGCAGTCGCACGTTTTGTGCGACTCCTCCGTGGTCCACACCCACGTTTTTTGCGACCCCTTTTTTTTGATTATTTACATTATTATTATGTATATTATATAAATAATTTTTTATTTTATTTAGTAATTTATATTATTATTATTTAATATATATTAAATTGTTGTTTTTGTTGTTGTTGCTGTTGTTGTTGTTGTTGTTGTTGTTGTTGTTGTTATTATTATTATTATTATTATTATTATTATTATTAATTTAAATAATTTATAATTTATATTATTAATAATATTATTATTTTATTATTATTATTTTAAATAATTTATAATTACATATTATAATTATTATTATTATTTTCTTATTATTTAATATTAATTTGCTTTATTATTATTATTATTATTATTATTTTATATTTTGTACTGTTATTATTTTAATATTAATTATTGAAGTAAATTAAATTTTTTATTTAATATTAATTTGTATTATTATTATTTTAATTTAATTATTAAAGTAAATTATAATTTTTATTTATTATTGAATATTTTTATTATTAATGTTTGTATGTATAATTTTTTAATAACCTAATGTATGGTTTATTTCATATTTTAAATTTGAACGACTTTGAAAACTTAGGAGACAATGTAGATTACTCTGGTAGATTTGTTACGGATAGGTGATTTGATTCCGTAGATAAATTACATAGTTGGGCCGATGAGATAGCAATAACAATTGGTTTTAATTTACACTTGCTTCTTATAAAAAAAGAAGGACGTTCTAGAGTTAGTTTGTATTTAAGATGTCATCGCTATGGTAATATTAGGGGTCATTTGCATAACCTAGATAATGCTGCCCAACCTGGTTCTAATAGTAGAACATGTCGGTGTAAATTTATGATTGTACAAGTAGTCGTAAACTAGGAGAAAGACCTTGGACGGTGAGGGTGTGTCCTGGGGAAAATGGTAGACATAACCACCGATTTTTAGTATACAGAGATGGTCATGTAAGGGCAAATAGGTTGAATGTAGATATTCGGCAGCACATACGACAGCTTAGTGCAACCGACATGCAACCTGCCTTTATCATGACTTCAATTAGAGAAAATTTTCCTGGTTTTTTTACTAGTATGAATCAAATATACAATGTTAGACAGTCAATTAGAAGAGAAGAGATGAAGGGAAGGACTCCCCTTCAACACTGTCTTTATATGGCCACAGAGCATAATTACGTGGTTTGGACAGACTTGGATAGTGAAGGGGATTTGAGCAGATTATTAGTTGCAAATCCTACCTCAATCCAAATGATACGTACGTGGCCGTGTGTTGTGTTGATAGATACAACGTACAAAACAAACAAACAAAAGTGGCCACCGTATGAAGTAATCGGAATAACGCCAACTAGGGGTGTTTAAAACCGGGTACCGGGTCGACCCGGATCTCGAAATCCGGGTACCCGCTTTTTCGGGTACCTAAAATTGTGACCCGGATCCGACTCGGTTTTGATTGTTTTCTAAAAATTGTGTTTTTTTTTCCTTATTTCTTTTGACATTTTTTATATAATATTCAAATTCTAAATCTCTAGAAATACTTAACTATTAAAAATTAAAATACAACCATTAGTTAATTGAAAATTTGAAACACACATCGAAGTTCAAACTTTTATAAAACTAAAAGCAAACGATTAAAATTTATAAGTTGAAACTTCAAGCTCCATTAATCATCTTCAACGACGTTAAGGGTTTCATCCATTATGACCTCCGGATGCTCCAAAGTTAATGCATTACTTAAACCAAAGTTACGAACAATATTTTAACTAATACAGACTTTCATCAAGATTTTAACTTCAAAATATTAAACATAAATATCATAATTCAACTTCAAAATATTAAACATAAATATCAGAATTCAATCAAGATTACCAGCAATAGGAGTTCATTTTCATCAATCACCTTGCAAACTAATACAGGCTTCCTTTTTTTGCATAATTTACATATCAATATTCAATATATCATCCATTCATCTAACTAATGAAGAAAATCCAACTTAAATTAAATAAGTACCAAAATGGCTAAATCTCTGCGAAAATGGCGAAAATGCGAAAATGGCTAAATCTCTGTGACAAAATCAAAAATGGCAAAAAAAAATTAAATAAGTACCAAAAACCAAATTTGTTTCGGATTAAGAAGATCTTGAGAAGAAGAAGAATGGTGATGAACTAAAAGAATGGTGATGAACTGAAAGAAACTTACCCAATTAAAAGAATGGCAGTGGTCTGGATTCTTGTCGACTTCCCAACGTGAATGGTTAAAAAGAAACAAGATGACGGCGTGAAGATTGAAGAAGACGGGAGTCTGCCATCTCACGGTCTGGCGTCTGGACAAATTTGAAGATGCAAGCAGCAGCTAGCAAGAATGAAGACGGTATTTCAAAAGGCCCAAGGTAGATTTAGCCAATTTAGGGTTTTGAAAATAAATTTTTTTAAAAAAATAATACAAATCGGATACCGGGTACTCGGTTTCCCAAAATTTGCGATCCGTATCCGACCCGAATACCCAGTTTTAAAATCGGGTACCCGACCCGAATTATCCGAATTTAGTAAACCGGGTAATTTACCCGATTTAAAAATCGGATACCAGGTATTCCGGATCGGGTTTCTCAAACCAGATATTTTTGAACACCCCTAACGCCAACCAATCACAACTTCTTGGTTTCGTTCTGTTTGATGCGAGATGAGGTGGCTGTGTCATATTCATGGGTGTTTACAGGGATTGAGAGATATTTTGGCACAGCTCAGACTCCTAGCGTCATTGTCACTGATCGAGTTGAGGGTTTATCTGCAGGTATTCGTGATGTCTTCCCAGGTAAAAAGGTTTTGTTGATTAATTATTGTCGTTCTCTTTATTGAATATGTCTTAATTACGTTCAATGTTGTGTTTAATGTAGATGTGTGGCATTTGTTATGCATATAGCATATTGCCAACGACGTTGAGAACATGGTGGACAAGTTGTGTGGCAGGAAAAGAAATCAACAAGGGCGTTAGGAACAGAAAGGTCATTCGATATTTGGCTGGAATATGGATTCCATTTAAAGAGAAATTTGTACGTGTATGGACGAATGACTGTTTACACATGGGTAACCAGACTACTAGCAGAGTTGAAAGCCAACACTCGTCTTTCAAGTTTTATCTTGGTAGCGATAATAGCTCATTTGATACCCTGTTTAAAAGGGCACACACACAAATAACAAACCAGCAAGCCAGGATCCGACAAGCGCTATAGGAATCCATGAATTTTGTTTCAAGGTCATTACGACATCATTTCTTTTGACCTTCATATCGCCATGTATCTATTTTTGCCTTGTAGCAATTGCGGCTTGAGCATAACCGTATGTTAGATTTGGGTGATTATGTACTTAACAAATGCGGTTGTGTACTTCAACGCACCCATGGATTGTCTTGTGCTTGTTATTTATATCTGTTGATCGGTTCACAAGGTGCTTTGTATTTAGATGACATTCATCCATTATGGAGTACTTTGATGTACACAGAGGAACGAAAGAGTACGACATGCAAATGCCGATGACAAAGAGTACTTTCAATCGTTGGTTGATGAAGTTATAAAGCTGATCCGGCTGTTGTATGACACTTGTCTCAGGTACTTGAACATAAATTACACCCTGATGGAGCCGATATACCTGAGCCTTACGCAAGTCCACCTAGAAAGGGAAGACCAACCAAAAGCAAAAGCCTTAGAAGAAATAAAAGCGCATTTGAATGTAGTAGATCATCTTCTCGTGGTCGAGGGTCTAGATCTTCATCCTGCGGGAGATCTAGTGGTAGATCTAGTGGTCGGAAAACACAATCCTTAGTTGGAATTAAGTTTAGTTTCAACTTATCCGGTACATGACTTTCCTTGTCGTTATTTAAATTAGTTTGTTACAGCTTAATCTTACTAACCTTATTTTCAATAATTGCAGATGATCCAGTAGGTCGTGATTTTTTACTGTTTCCATGGCCCAATCACATCCCGCATAGAATTGTAAATGAGATTCAATACGTGGATGGAATTCAATATGTATAGAATTGATGTAAATTAATAAAAGCATTGATGTAAATTAATTTAACTATAATGTAAAAAGCATTGATGTAAATAAATATTAGCATTGATGTAAATTAGTTTTCAATTACAAAAACCAATAGTCTATGAAGGGCCATGCCCCTTTAAAGCTTGCCATTCGGTAAATAAATCTCTAACATCAGAAAATGTATACATCTAAAGCATGTCTTTCCCGGGGGGGTCATTTCCGCAACAAGAGGCAGTCTCACCAATGGAGCGACTCGACTCGGCCATTTATTTAGAAACTGTTAAAAAATAAAACAGGGTGTGAATAAGATATTAAACAGCATCTAAATAACACAAACACATAATAGAAAACAAATAAATATTCAATTTCCATCATCGAGGTTAAACAAAACTTAGGCTAATATAACTTCTTACAGATAAAGAGGTCTATCCTAATAGTTGGTAAAATTAAAAAGTTGGGCCTGTTAATCAGCTCCTAAGCTTCCACCAAATAAAAATAATTATTTTAATTAATTATACTAGTGCTCAATATTAACAACATTTCAAAATTCATAATATATCAAACTTCACAAATTCAGCTAATGCGAAAAGGTTATAAATAATTAAACAAAAAAAAATCAAGATGATATTCTAATTCAACCCGCATACTCTGCCATAACATATTATTAAATTCCAAAAATACTTTGGTACAAAATCCCAAATAATCATCGTTCTTCGTAACCATATTGTCAAAACAAAACAGAAGAAACTTCTCGACAAAATATTCATACATCATTACTGCGTGGAAAAAGTCACATGAAATAATAAACATAAATACTACAATCAAAAGCGAGATCATATAGTAAAAGGCGATGCATCCATACGGTCCCGATCTTCCTTATATAAGTCAGGGTCAAAATCAGCATCCCCGAAGTCATCACTGGATGTGCTATCAGAATCAGTGGGTGTCTCTACGGGTAGGGAGTCACTCATATCTAGTTGTTCCTCAGAATCTGAAAGCTCAACAATTTCTGGTTCGGGTAATATTTCTTCCCACATTGTAATTTCACTATCGTCCTCACTCATACTGTCTTCTTGTTCCGGCGGCTCTCCTCCCCACATCGCAATATCACTATCACTCTCGCTCATAATATCTTCCCTATCAGCTGCTTCTACCCCATATCAGCATTATATCCTCCTTCCGCACTATCCTCATAAAACTCTTCAGCCTCCTCCTCGGAATTTGCCCCAATATTTTCCTCCAGATCTTCTTCGGGGACTTCCTTGGGATCTTCTCCTAGATCCTCCTCATCAAAATCTATCTGCAGAACTGAGTTAGGGTCAACCACTGGAACATCCTCCTCAACAATCTCAGCCCTTGCTCCACTAGCCTCAGCATTTTTACGTGTCTCATTGTCTACAACATCCATTCCTCTATCCCATCTATAAAAGTCTCTCATTCAACTCAGCAATTTCCTCAGCTATTATTCCCTCATAAACTTGTTGAGACTTTTTATAGATCATCTCCATCCTGCGCTTATAATCTAGCTCACTCTCTCCTTCTTTCCTGTCCCAAATTTTTAATGCTTCTATCTCTACCCAGACTGGTACATTAACTAAGGCTCTCTATGGTTTCTTCTAGGGTACTACTTTCCCGTTCGACAGGTCTTTTTCCTTTATCCATGACAGATAAAAAAAATGTTCGTAATCCCTGACTCACAAATGAAAGAAAGAGCAAAGGAACAATCAATTTCCAAGCTCAGATAATATCATAATTCATCAACAAAATATCTAACAAGCACACAACACTATTAAAACTTGTCTCTGAAACTTAGCTTAAGGTGTTATAACCAGGTCATAAATATCCCTTAATATCTACCCATTACTCTCACAACTTTTATATGTATTTATTTATTTATTTTTTATTTTTTTATAGTCTATTGACTTATGCGTATAACGCTAGAATAGAACTCCCGCTCTGATACCAATTGTAACATCCCGGAAAAACTCGGATCGTTAAAAGAGAGATTTTTATATTTTAAAAGAAAACAAAGCAGGATCCGAGTTTAACCAAGATGTCATAAAGGTACAAGAAAACGAAATTTTTAAAGTTAAAACTTGCGGATCGAGTTCTACTAGAGTTATTGTAGATTAATTAGTGATATCGTAGTCTTTGCAGCGGATAAAAGATATGAAACCAAAAGTCCAAGGAATACATCTCGCGAGCGAAGTCGCCTCTTAAATAAATCCATTCCTAAAAAGCTAATAAAGTTCAAAATTAAAATCCTTCCGTACTCTATCTCTTTTATTCTTCAAATGTAATCCTCACTCCCCAGCCTGCATCTTAACTCACTGCTAGTTATTAACCCCGAAAGGAAAAACAACATCATTGCAGGATCGTTAAGATCAAAGGTACATGTCAGCAAAAACATCTCTTATAACATTAACATTATAGCATAAAGCACAATGGCAACTTAGCATACGTCGGCTACAGTTCAATATTTACTTTTTAATAAATTTCAAATGATTCATTGAGTCAGTCAGCCATACAGCTGTACTTTTCCGGCCATACTGCCGAACCAAACCCCAAACTTCAGGAGTAAGACCATACATTAGGGGGAGCTAACCCCTAAGCAAGTCTCTACCATAGGCAACACGCCTTACTTCGGTGCCTATGGTTAAGTATGCATACCCCCGCGGTGGCTCATAATGCCCCCACAAACCGCGAGTAAAATCTTTCCACCAATCGACGTCATACTACGTCTACTTTAAAGTTAGTGACGTCATACTACCTCTACTCATCAAGTTATTGAAATCATATCTCTTGAATAAGAAAGCATAACATCACCTTCACACTTTATTCCATATATTATTGTTATTATTATTCCTTTATAAATACCAATCCACGATATACAAAGTTTTACTGCGTGTACGTACCTTAAGAAAGCAAAAGCAAATCTTAAATGAACCTATCAACTTCCCGTCACGAATCGACTTCCTACACGATTCAATCGTACATACGGGAATAAGCATATATTAACACTTTCTCAAACCACAATCAAGGCGCACACACACACACACACACACATCTAACATCAAGCCACACTTGCAAACAATTCATGATCACACACATACTTCATCACAACATAACATCAAATAGAATTCAGATTTAATATTCTGTCCAGAATAGTATGTTAACACTGCCAAACTGAAATTCCGACTTCACCGTTGCGTCCGGAAGGCGTTAAAACCCCTGGGTACCAATTTTCATAATTCAGAATGTACTCTAAGTATTTTTAACCTATTTTCAAGCCAAAAAATGCTCCAAAAACAAATTTTTTTACCATTTCCCTAACCCTACGGGATTTACCAAAATTCATCAACAAATGAATTCCAAATGGTATATTGCCTATTAAATATCAATGACCAAATTTATATAATTTTTATGAACCATCTTTGAGATTAAATTCATTGTTCAACAATAATTTCTTTATACATGTTTGTATATTTTTTTTTCTCTAGCAAACTTATAAATTTCTCATATTAGCCAATAAAATAAATAACTTTTCCACCAAGTATAAAAAAAACACACATTGTTTTTTACATGAACATTCATATTTATATATAAATTTCAAAATCACCCATCACACAAACCAATCATATTCTTCACATATATGCATATCTAAAAAATCTAAAAAGAAACATCCTTCATCAATTTAGATAGAAAAATACATCCCAAAATCATACATGAAATTTTAAATTCATAAATTAAACATGAATTATAACGTAAAACATATAATAATCATAGAATTTTAAATTAAAACTTAAGAATCAACATAGATTAAGAATTACACTTACAATTGCAAACAAAAAACACCAAATGATGAAGGGTAATGGAGTTAGGAATGTGGATTAGGAGGAATTTTGAGAGGATATGTTTTTTTTTTTTTTGTCCTTGGAAACTTTAGAAATGAAAGGATGTCAAAATGAAAATGATTAAGGAATTAAGAAGGGTTAATTATATGGGATTAATGCCTTGATCCTTCATTACTCTAAGGGAGTTACAAACTCCACCAAGAGTCCCTCCTATTTTTTTATTTTTTTTGAAAATAAAAGATGGGTTAAACAAAAGTTTGGGCCCAACTAATTCTAATTGCCAAAAAGAATTGCAAATCTCATGACCAAGCCCAATAATAAATAAAATATATATATATACATATATATATATATATATATATATATATATATATATATATATATATATATATATATATATATATATATATATATACATATATATATATATATATACATATATATATATATATATATATATATATATACATATATATATATATATATATATATATATATATATATATATATATACATATATATATATATACATATATATATATATATATACATATATATATATATATATATATATATATATATATATATATATATATATATATATATATATATATATATATATATATATATACATATATATATATATATATACATATATACATATATATATATATATATATATATATATATATATATATATATATATATATATATATATATATACATATATATATATATATATATATATATATATATATATATAAAGCGCATCAGACATATCCCGCAGTCCGATGATCGCCTCCAACTGCTTCTTTCTACTACGGCACTCCAGAACTGGAGGCGTACGCTTAGAGCCGTCAAAAATAACTTTAGCTTTGTGCCCGCCATAGCTGGGGTATCAGGCGCGTATCTGTGGGCCCCCCGGGCTGGGGCGCTGTGACTAACCAGTCCATTCCAGCGGACTATGAGCGCCTTCTCCCCCGTGGCGGCTCATCATCAACGTGACTATGTCCGACATGCTCAGATGCGCCTGCAGAACTACGGGCGGCACGTGTGAATTTACCGTCGACCCCGCGGACAAAAGTCCAATCCACTGGGTGACCAATAACGCCTTGGTACTCAACATCATAATCATCATCACTAGAAATCCCTCAACTACTCTGGACGCTTGCCTGGTCATCAAACCGAGTGCGCACTTGGTGCAGCGTACTCGACCGTTGGGCCTTACTATCTCTGGCAGCCTCTTCCTGCCTAGTCTTCCTATAAGAACCCATTACCCCCTCTCATGAGGGTCCCCTCTGAGTAGGGTAGGCCTAAAACTAGTCCCGCTCAACAAGTGTCTAAAAAAACCCTTTCCTTTCCCTTGACTACCAGCCATTTACTACAATTTTGATAATTTAATTAACTATTAATAATAAATAAAAATAATCAAATGTTACGTTAAATTAACCACATAAACAAAAGACAATAATTAATTAACATATTAAACTACTCATTATCAACAAATATAATTTAACAACAATAATATTTAACTTGTAATGACCCGTCTTAATATAGGGTGTATTGGCGGAAACAATACACTAAGTTGGGTCACTAAAATTTTCAAAATAAATTTATAACTTCGAATAAAGTAAATCAAAAAGTCATTACATAATAATCCAGGGAGTAAAACACTCCCATAAACAAAAATAAATAAAACATCTAAACTTCAACTTAATGTTCTAGGTAACCCTACATCTCTCAGTCTTATTCCCCAGTCGCTCCGAGTGAATTCAATCATCACCTGCAACAACTAAACCGCAAATTACCACTTAGTGGCCAGTAACTAGACTGTCCTTAACACAAAGGTTCAAATTTAAACAAAGAACTAATACGAGACTTAATTAAAATTCAAACCAATTAACAACGATCCAACCATACAAGCCAAACCAATAGAGTCAAATAATGTTGATCAATTCAATTAATACCAAAGTAGGGTAACCAAATCAATTAAAACCAAGGATAACTTTTCCAAAACAATTTAACAAAAATCAAGTTAACAATATTTTCAAGTCGTACTTGGAACAGACGCAGTGAACAAATTCGCGGCCCACTAAGCCTAGATAAAGTCAGGGCGAACCTCGGGTCAACCACAATGATATAACCCTGTCTAAGAATGGCCAATCTCTCTCGTTTTCCGAAGATCCAGCATAACGAGAACGACAACTAAATCTAAAACCAATCTACTATAGATGTGCTGTCCAATCGAAGGAACCACTATGGACTTACCCAACGATTTCCAAATAACAACAAAACCAATGTTCATAAGGAACCACTATGGATTTACCCTTAAGAACCCAAAGGCCACAATGACCATTTCCAAAATACCAAAACTCCAAAGGAGTAGTTCAAAACCAATCAAGATCAAAATCATACAGTTTAAGTTGTAATGTCTGAGTTTGGAATAAGGATAATTCGAACTTAATCAAGAATACACCTTACTACAACTCTTGGCAAGAATATACTACAGACAATGTTATTTTATTCTTAAGTATAAACTTGTCGACAAGCAACAAAACAGTTTTATAAACCATCAAAATAAAATCACATAGCCATTATAATAGTCAACAAAAGTCAATGGTCAAGGTCGAAGTCAATGCCAAAGTCAAGTTCTCTATTTACATGACTTTAACAACAAATGGTCATAAACTATCTAATTAAATAAATAAGTAGTACATGAAATTAACACATAACCAAGCAATTAGGTACATGACCAAAAATAATAAATTAATAAATTAAATCAGGTTTTAATTCCTCTTAACCTTAATTAATTCACAAAATTCAAATTAAGTAGTTTAAGCCATCATTAAATAATAATTTTGTAAAATTAAATCCAAATTCATCAAAATCAATTTACACTATTACCTACTGATTGTAACATATTTTAGTGTTAAAATAATGTGAAAATAAATTAAAATCAATAAATTACAGCCAAATTACTATTAATAAAAAGTGTAGATTTTCCAGATTTTCATAATAATTTAAAATAAAATTATTCAAATCACGAAAATAAATTTTAACCAATCCTAATTTAATCTATGTTATAACACATCATAGAAGATTAAAATAACAATAATATATGCACGAAAATAATTAAAGCAAAATTTACTATATAAAACCGAATTAATCAATTTAAATTTTAATTAATTCTAAACAAGACTTCTATGTTTAATTAAGAAACTAAGTGAAGAAAAATCTAGTTACCTGGATAATGGAGGAAAGTAATAATCTTTAGAAGATTAAAGAAAACTCCAAGAAAATCTCCCAAATAATTTGCAAAATAAATTCCTTGAAGTAAGCTTGAATAATTCAAAATAAGTCTTCAAAAGTTACCCAAAAATATGATAATATTTTGACACTTGAAGAAAAATAAAGCAAGTATTCTTTTTTTTTTATTTTGAGAGAAAAGAATGAGAGAAAGAAAGTTTATGAGCTAGTTTATGAATGAATGAAAATTTCCATAACAATAGGCTAGTATTTATAGGAGGGGAAAAACCATCCCAAAAGACTCTTCATAATGGTTGAGAATTTATGAGCATTAGGAAGTTCAATCAACTTGAAGAAAAGAAAATGAAAAGATTTGAAGGATGTTCATGCATTCATTCCATTCTAGAATGTACCAATTAATTAAGCATAAATTAGAATCAATTAACCTAATTAAACACTAATTTTAAAAGCTTATCATGATAATAGTGTACTAAAAAAAATATATATTTAGTCATCCTAATTTAAAACTTGTTACCACAAGTTGGTCCAAAAATAAATAACCTAGGACATATAATAGTAGTACATAAATTTAATGAAAATAATATATTAACACGACGACAACAACAACAACAACAACAATAATAATAATAATAATAATAATAATAATAATAATAATAATAATAATAATAATAATAATAATAATAATAACTTACGCTCCTTTTAAATCACATTATAAAGCATAAAAGAGATAGTTATAATAATCCACAAATAATATCATAATAAATTATTTTAAATTAAAAACTAGACTTAAAGAAAAGTAACTAGAAAGATGAATAAAATGGAAATTATGCCACAGAGAAAAATTCGGGGCATTACAATCCTACCCACTTATAAAAAGTTTCGTCCTCGAAACTTACAAAAAGAAAGATAACGAAACAAGGACGAAATAATTACCTTTGTTCGGCTACAAACAACTCGGGATACTTAAGTCGCATTGACTCCTCAGTTTTCCAGGTGGCTTGTTCATACTTTTGACTACGCCACAAAACTTTCACTAATGGCACTTCCTTTCTCCTCAGAGAACGTACCTGACGATCAAGGATTTTGACTGGCTTCTCCTCGAAAGTCAAATTAGGGTTGACCTCTACAGACTCTACGGCTATAACATGCGAAGGGTCACTTCGATAACGCCGTAACTGAGAGACATGGAACACATTGTGAACCTTAGATAGCTCGACTGGCAAAGCCAACTTATAAGCCACTTCACCAATCCTCTCAAGTACCTCATAAGGACCCACATACTTAGGGCTGAGCTTGCCCTTCACACCAAATCTCATTACTCCCTTCATTGGGGACACCTTCAAAAGCACCTTATCCCCAACATCATAAGTAATAGGTCTCCTACTCAAATCGGCATAAGACTTTTGTCGATCCTGGGCAGCCTTCATCTTTGCTTGAATAACTTTGACCTTATCTATAGTAAATTGGATAAGATCGGGTCCCAACACCAACGAATCACTTATGTCGCTCCAGAAAGTAGGACTACGACATTTCCTACCATAAAGAGCCTCGTAGGGAGCCATTTGGATGCTCGCATGATAGCTGTTGTTGTAAGAGAACTCTACCAAGCTTAAAGACTTCACCCACGAGCCTTGGAATTCCAGGGCACAAGCACGGAGCATGTCTTCCAAAGTCTGGATTGTTCTCTCCGTTTGCCCATCAGTTGCAGCATGGAAAGCGGTACTCAACTTCAACTTAGTACCAAAAGCCTTTTGTAACGAGGACCAGAAATGAGATAAGAACCTGGGATCACGATCGGACACAATTTCCCTAGGTACACCATGCAACCTTATGATTTCATTTGAATAAGCCTCCGCCATTTGTTCCATTGACCAAGTCTTCTTCATAGGAATAAATCTGGCAACCTTGGTCAAGCGATCAACTATTACCCACACTGCATTCAAGCCACCAGCGGCATTAGGAAGCCCTATCACAAAATCCATGGAAACGGAGTCAAACTTCCATGCTGGAATAGGAAGGGGTTGTAACAAACCACCTGGCCTTTGATGCTCAATCTTCACCTTCTGACACACCAAACACTTGGCAACAAATTCAGCAACCTCTTTTTTCATACAAGGCCACCAAAAGCTTAGCTTGAGGTCCTTATACATCTTCGAACCTCCAGGATGTACTGAATAAGGAGTGTTATGAGCTTCACTCATGATTTCGTTCTTCAAAATCGGATCATTAGGCACACACCATCGCCCTTTGAACTTCATACTCCCATCCTCTGCAATATCAAAACTCCCAGCTCGTCCTTGAGCCTTTGCAGCCCGAATCTTCCGAAGCTTAGGATCATTCTGTTGCTTCTCTCTTAACTCAGCATAAAGAGCAGGCTCAGAACTCATAGCGCTTAAGCGAGCTTTAACCCCACCCAATGATACCACTTCAATTTCCATCTTGCGGAATTCCTCACATAAGTCCTTAGAGAGAACCTTCATAAAATTCTGCAAGGGTCCAGGCTTTCGACTCAGGGCATCAGCAACCCTATTAGCCTTTCCTTCCTTATACTCCAAGGTCAATTCATAATCCTTGACAAGCTCGAGCCAGCGCCTCTGACGCATATTCAATTCTTTCTGAGTGAAAATATACTTGAGGCTTTTATGATCAGTGTAAATCTTGCACGAAACACCATATAAATAGTGTCGCCAAATCTTTAATGCAAACACCACTGCAGCCAATTCAAGATCATGCGTAGGGTAATTCTTCTCATGAACTTTTAATTGCCTTGAAGCATAGGCAATAACCTTACCCCGTTGCATCAACACACACCCTAGTCCACTCTTCGAGGCATCACTGAACACCTCATACTCCTCTCCTTCTATCGGCAAGACTAAGACAGGAGCAGATGTGAGCTTTTCTTTCAATAACTGAAAAGCCTTTTCGCACTCTTCGGACCATCTAAACTTGCAGTCTTTCTTCATCAATTTTGTCAAAGGTTGAGCAATAATAGAGAAGTTATGCACAAACCTTCGATAATAGCCTGCAAGTCCTAGAAAACTCCGAACTTCAGTTACACTAGAGGGACTTGCCCATTCTATAATAGCTTTAATCTTCGTTGGATCAACCTTCACACCTTCCTTGCTAATAACATGGCCTAGAAATGCCACTTTCTTAAGCCAGAATTCACATTTTGAGAACTTGGCAAACCATTTCTGCTTCCTGAGAATGTTTAACACCATTTCTAGATGTTTAACATGCTCTTCTTCATCCTTCGAGAATACCAAGATGTCGTCAATGAAGACAACTACACATTCATCCAACAACTCGTGAAAGGACCTATTCATCTGGTCCATAAACACAGCAGGGGCATTCGTAAGACCGAAGGGCATGACGACAAATTCATAATGCCCATATCTAGTCCGGAAAGCCGTCTTTTGAATATCATCTTCCCTCACAGGGATCTGATGGTAACCAGACCTAAGGTCAATTTTAGAAAAGACACCCGCGCCCTTTAATTGATCAAAAAGATCGTCAATTCTTGGCAAGGGATATCTATTTTTGATAGTTACCTTGTTCAGTTCACGGTAGTCAATACACAGCCGCATACTACCATCTTTCTTCTTCACAAATAGAACTGGAGCACCCCAAGGAGAAGCACTGGGCCTTATAAAACCCTTATCGATAAGCTCTTGCAACTGAGTCTTTAACTCTTGCATTTCTGAGGGTGCCATTCTATAGGGGGGTTTAGAAATAGGAGCGGTACCTGGAATCAAATCAATCCCAAATTCTACATCTCTTTCGGGAGGGATTCCAGGTAATTCTTCGGGAAATACATCTGGATAGTTTCTGACAATGGGAATGTCTTCAAGCTTAACGCCTTCGGAGACTTCAGTCACTTTGCACAAGAAAACTTCATTCCCTTTCCTTTGTATTTTCATCATCTTTATAGCAGAGATGATCTTCACACCAGGCTTTGCTTTGGTGTTAGAATAAGAAACTCTCTCCCCTTTATGGTTTCTCAATACCACCTTCTCATCCCTACAATGGAATACAGCTCGGTATTCCTTCAACCAATCCATGCCGAATATCACATCGAATTCGTCCATGGGGAACTCTTTAAGATTTGCAGTCAATTCTACCTCGTTAATGATAACAGGAACGCTTCGAAAAGCGCGATGACAAGAAATTTTCTCCCCATTAGGAAGGGAGATCACAGATTTAACAGACATAGAAGAGTTCAACTTGGCTTTTTCAATAAAGGAAGAAGAGATGAAAGAAGCAGTAGCACCAGTATCAAATAAAACATAAGCAGGAATAGAGTTTACGAGAATAGTACCGGCAATGACATCAACATCCGATTCTTCCTCGGTTTCGGTCATATTATAAACCCTGTTGCGGAGAGGGGCATTACCACCAGTAATTGTCTTGCCTGCATCAGAATTCTTAGGGCAAGAGTACGAACGGTGACCCTCACCATTGCAATAGAAACACTTGACAGCAGAACCATCACAATTTTTGCCAGGGTGCCAATCTTTCTGGCACTTGAAACACTTCTTTGGTCTAGAATCAGAAGTACTCCCCTTGTTCGCAGGAATAAGCTTAGACTTCTTGGAGGGGTTTGCAGTATGAAATGAGGGAGGGGGCCTCTTGGCTGTGAGAGCACGCCTAGCAGCTTCTTCTTCCTGAACTGCAGCATAAGCACTAAGGGCAACTTCATAAGCCTTCTGGAAAGTAGCAGGACCTGAACACATCACTGGTACCCTAATCCGGGCGTCTAACCTCCTCACATACAACCTCACTTTCTCAGCTTCAGAAGGGATCAAAACAGCAGCAAAACGAGACAACTCTGTGAACTTGTCAGTATATGCTTGCACCGACATAGAACCCTGTTCCAGAGAGAGAAACTCTTCTCTTTTCAGCCACCTCAACTCGTCTGGATAGAATCTCTCCTTCAACTTCGTGGAGAACTGTTCCCACCCAAAGCCAGTGGTAGCAAGACATTCAGCTTTGACCATACCCCACCAGTTGTCAGCCTCTTTCTTCAGGTAATACGAGCCAATAGCTACCTTTTCAGCATCTGGGCAGCCGGTCGCGTCAAAGAGTTTTTCTATCTCACGCAACCAACCTTCGAGAACTACAGGATCGGCAGTACCCTCATAGGTTGGGGGACGGTGACGATCAAACCGATCAAAGACAGACTGGTTGTTAGCCGGACCAGTGGATCGATTTGCGAGGGCAATAATAGCATTCTCTAGAGCTCTCAGACGTTGGCGAGAAGACTCCTTCTCAGCAGAGGTTCTTCTTCTAGGAGGCATCCTGCAAAAACAGAAATTTATATGTAGTCTTACATACTTCCTTGCTTTTCTAAAAGCAATTCCCATTTCTTACTACCCAAGTAATCCTCACTCTATGGTCAAGTCAATTGCTTAGATTCCAAGTAACTTACTCAAGCAAGCCTCGGAACCGTTCAGCTCTGATACCAACTGTAATGACCCGTCTTAATATAGGGTGTATTGGCGGAAACAATACACTAAGTTGGGTCACTAAAATTTTCAAAATAAATTTATAACTTCGAATAAAGTAAATCAAAAAGTCATTACATAATAATCCAGGGAGTAAAACACTCCCATAAACAAAAATAAATAAAACATCTAAACTTCAACTTAATGTTCTAGGTAACCCTACATCTCTCAGTCTTATTCCCCAGTCGCTCCGAGTGAATTCAATCATCACCTGCAACAACTAAACCGCAAATTACCACTTAGTGGCCAGTAACTAGACTGTCCTTAACACAAAGGTTCAAATTTAAACAAAGAACTAATACGAGACTTAATTAAAATTCAAACCAATTAACAACGATCCAACCATACAAGCCAAACCAATAGAGTCAAATAATGTTGATCAATTCAATTAATACCAAAGTAGGGTAACCAAATCAATTAAAACCAAGGATAACTTTTCCAAAACAATTTAACAAAAATCAAGTTAACAATATTTTCAAGTCGTACTTGGAACAGACGCAGTGAACAAATTCGCGGCCCACTAAGCCTAGATAAAGTCAGGGCGAACCTCGGGTCAACCACAATGATATAACCCTGTCTAAGAATGGCCAATCTCTCTCGTTTTCCGAAGATCCAGCATAACGAGAACGACAACTAAATCTAAAACCAATCTACTATAGATGTGCTGTCCAATCGAAGGAACCACTATGGACTTACCCAACGATTTCCAAATAACAACAAAACCAATGTTCATAAGGAACCACTATGGATTTACCCTTAAGAACCCAAAGGCCACAATGACCATTTCCAAAATACCAAAACTCCAAAGGAGTAGTTCAAAACCAATCAAGATCAAAATCATACAGTTTAAGTTGTAATGTCTGAGTTTGGAATAAGGATAATTCGAACTTAATCAAGAATACACCTTACTACAACTCTTGGCAAGAATATACTACAGACAATGTTATTTTATTCTTAAGTATAAACTTGTCGACAAGCAACAAAACAGTTTTATAAACCATCAAAATAAAATCACATAGCCATTATAATAGTCAACAAAAGTCAATGGTCAAGGTCGAAGTCAATGCCAAAGTCAAGTTCTCTATTTACATGACTTTAACAACAAATGGTCATAAACTATCTAATTAAATAAATAAGTAGTACATGAAATTAACACATAACCAAGCAATTAGGTACATGACCAAAAATAATAAATTAATAAATTAAATCAGGTTTTAATTCCTCTTAACCTTAATTAATTCACAAAATTCAAATTAAGTAGTTTAAGCCATCATTAAATAATAATTTTGTAAAATTAAATCCAAATTCATCAAAATCAATTTACACTATTACCTACTGATAGTAACATATTTTAGTGTTAAAATAATGTGAAAATAAATTAAAATCAATAAATTACAGCCAAATTACTATTAATAAAAAGTGTAGATTTTCCAGATTTTCATAATAATTTAAAATAAAATTATTCAAATCACGAAAATAAATTTTAACCAATCCTAATTTAATCTATGTTATAACACATCATAGAAGATTAAAATAACAATAATATATGCACGAAAATAATTAAAGCAAAATTTACTATATAAAACCGAATTAATCAATTTAAATTTTAATTAATTCTAAACAAGACTTCTATGTTTAATTAAGAAACTAAGTGAAGAAAAATCTAGTTACCTGGATAATGGAGGAAAGTAATAATCTTTAGAAGATTAAAGAAAACTCCAAGAAAATCTCCCAAATAATTTGCAAAATAAATTCCTTGAAGTAAGCTTGAATAATTCAAAATAAGTCTTCAAAAGTTACCCAAAAATATGATAATATTTTGACACTTGAAGAAAAATAAAGCAAGTATTCTTTTTTTTTTATTTTGAGAGAAAAGAATGAGAGAAAGAAAGTTTATGAGCTAGTTTATGAATGAATGAAAATTTCCATAACAATAGGCTAGTATTTATAGGAGGGGAAAAACCATCCCAAAAGACTCTTCATAATGGTTGAGAATTTATGAGCATTAGGAAGTTCAATCAACTTGAAGAAAAGAAAATGAAAAGATTTGAAGGATGTTCATGCATTCATTCCATTCTAGAATGTACCAATTAATTAAGCATAAATTAGAATCAATTAACCTAATTAAACACTAATTTTAAAAGCTTATCATGATAATAGTGTACTAAAAAAAAAATATATTTAGTCATCCTAATTTAAAACTTGTTACCACAAGTTGGTCCAAAAATAAATAACCTAGGACATATAATAGTAGTACATAAATTTAATGAAAATAATATATTAACACGACGACAACAACAACAACAACAACAACAACAATAATAATAATAATAATAATAATAATAATAATAATAATAATAATAATAATAATAATAATAACTTACGCTCCTTTTAAATCACATTATAAAGCATAAAAGAGATAGTTATAATAATCCACAAATAATATCATAATAAATTATTTTAAATTAAAAACTAGACTTAAAGAAAAGTAACTAGAAAGATGAATAAAATGGAAATTATGCCACAGAGAAAAATTCGGGGCATTACATAACTAATCATTATCAACAAATATAATTTAAGAAAATATTAATTATTAATATTATTATTATTATTATTATTATTATTATTATTATTATTATTGTAACTAATTTTCTAAATTAGCAATAATAATAATAATAATAATAATAATAATAATAATAATAATAATAATAATAATAATAATAATAATAATAATAATAATAATAGTGATAGTAATAATAGTGATAATAATAATAACAATCACAATAATAATAATAATAATAATAATAATAATAATAATAATAATAATAATAATAATAATAATATTAATAATAATAATAATAATAATAATAATAATAATAATAATAATAATAATAACAATAATAATAATAATAATAATAATAATAATAATAATAATAATAATAATAATAATAATAATAATAATAATAAAAGTAATTTACTAACAATTCCGACTACACTTTATTTCTTAAGAGGAAAAATGATTGTATCACTTGTTTGATTATCTGTGTGGATGATATGATCATTAGTGGAGAGGATAAGGAAAAAATATGCATTCTCAAGGAACAATTGTCTCGAGAATTTGAAATGAAAGACTTGGGAAGACTAAAGTATTTTCTTGGCATCGAAGTATTGAGGTCAAAAGAGGGAATTTCATCAGCCAAAGGAAGTACATTCTTGACTTGCTAGCAAAAACTAGCATGGTAGATTTCTTTTCAAGAAGGGTTATTGAACACTCTACAACTGAGTTTCATTGCTATATTATTATATTTTGTATCAATATACTATATATGAGTGTGAGATAAGCATATGGAGAGAAGTGATTTGGTTTCTTGGATTACTTAGCTCACACTAAGGTTACTTGGTTATTGAAGAGGCAATAAAGAGTTTTAAGTCATCAAAAACTATTTCCTTAAAGGTCATCATCTTTGATGTTGTCCTATTCTTACATAATGATGAACAAATTTAAAGCACGAGGGAGTTTAATAGGTGCATTTATGAGCACCAATCTGGTCTGTTTTTACTAAGTTTTATATAGTTGTATGTATATTTTAGTATAAATTAGGTTTATTTGAGTAAGAATTGAGTTTAAGGAACTTTATATGTCTTAAGTTTAATTTATTAATATTTTGATGAGCTTTTGAGTTATTCTAGGGCAATCTAGTAATTTACAATGTTAACTTAAGAGAGTGCCCCATAAATAAGTTATGCAGAGGCACATAAAACAAGAGAATGATGAGGGGTTTAAAAATCAATTTGTTAACTTTTTTGTTTTTCACCAAAAAGTTATGAATATTCGTTTGTCAAATGTTTAACAACCTGTCGACCTTGGTATCCAACGGGTCGTCGAAAGTAGAATGGGTCAAACTTGCTGATTTGAATGAAGAATTTCTTAGTGATTATTTTGCCGAGGGTTCGAAGAACCGTTGACCCTGGCATCAGACGGGTAGCCGAGCAGGATCTGTTCTCGTCCATTCATTGCTGAAGTGCGCAAATCGACGAGGGAAAGAAAATGGTCTTCAAAACTAATAAATGGTCATTGAAAGGTTACATCTTTTATTTCTTTTATTTATTTTTTATTAGTCTTTAATTAGTTTTATTAGAATAATATTAAAACCTTTTCTAGGTTTAAACTAATGGTATCTTTTTGTTCCTCTTGAGTTGAGAAACTGAAAAAGAATGACTTGGACCCCAACAATGGTAGATCTTTTGCGAACCTTTTAAATATTATTCGAGGTCCAATCTTATTTATTGCTTCTAATTGCTATTGCCAAGACTGCTTAGCCACCCTACCCTATCCATTAGGGGTGACACCTCTGTCCTACAACCTAGGGGTGGTGGAGCAATCATGAAACCACCACCCCCACTTGTTTTGAAGGCTAAAAATAGAGAAGAGGAAGAAGCAGCTCATCCTATCAGATTTCACCCCTCATTTTGAGTAACTTTTATGTATTCTTTATAGTTTAGTTTTCATTTTAATTAAGAATTAGTGTTTAGAATAATTTCCCTTTCAATTTCCAATTTACAATTACAATCTTAATTTCAATCCTCAATTGTAACATTTTGCAACTAGGATTCTTCAACCATTGATGTATTATTATTGAAGCTTTTGGAAGGTATTACTTTGAATCATCAAAAATCATCTTGTTCATCAAAGAGTAAATTCTATCTTTTGCTTATATCGTTTTTAATTTATATCACTTAGTTATCTTCAACTTATATAGCGTTCATCTTTTTAGAATACTCTAGTTTAATTCATTCATCTATTGTTCTTCGTTTGTTTGCAATTTACAATTTCAATATGAGTATGAGTGAGTAGTTTGTTTTGACTTAGGCTTGGCATTATCACCATATATGTAATTTGAATTACTTTCTTTACCTTTGGCTTGGTTGTGTTGTTTATGGTTTAAGGTGGATTTTGCTATCATGTTGTAGTGTCGTTGAATTGAGGGTGATACTCGGCTTTTAATGATAATAAATGCTTAAAAATTAAGCCATCTCCATGAGAATAGGTAGATGCTTTGATTGGAAATGTTGAATGTGTACTTCATATCTTAACTTATGCATAGCTCTATGAGAATAGGTAGTTGAGTATGTTTTAGGAAGCTATTGTTGCTCGAGAGAGAACATTAGTATTTATGATACGTTCTTCTCCAAAACAAAAATCCATGACCTTAGGTTAAAGTTTTAACACTACTTCAACGAGAAAGCCTAGCCTATGCCTCTTTAGCTTATTGATCATTTTATCCTTGCTTTAGTTCATTGCATTCTTTTTTACTTTCACGCTTCATTTTCATTAATTATTTTAATTGCTTCTTTTAATTATTTCTACCACCAAATATCATATTATACGTTGTCGAACACACTAATCGATTGAGGAACTATTGACTTAACCCTTACTCCCTGTGGATTCGACTCGTACTTACCGACGTACTAAGGTACTTCGTGCACTTGCGGTATTACTATCGAAGAACGTAAAGTCTCGATCAGCTTCACTCCTCTTCCCTTTAAGCTTCTCTCCATCACCAACCTCTATTGTTGGCTTCTTCATCTCCCTCAAAAAAAATTTTCTCATTTGGGATCTAGTTTGTGTTCCCTTATTCAACTCACTTACAATCAAATCAAGTGGATGACATTTTTGATATTTCCAAGGTTTAGGCACAAATTCTCTTGTGGTAACAGTAGTAGGCTTTGGGTCATTCGCTTGATTGTTATTCAGTTCAGCTTCTTTTGGATCAACTTGCTCATTTGTGGGAACAGCTGGATTGGGAACAGTCTGCTGGTCCTGATGTACTGGCAGTTCCTGATCTTGATCAGACCTTTCTGCATCTTCTTGAATAGGTTGTTCTCCTGCTGTTCCTTGATCTTGCTGTCTCATTTCTTCTTCATCGTCTTCTAGATTTGCAAGACCTATTTTAAAATTATTTATATCCTATTCACTTGTTAAAAAGTTAGTTTCATCAAAAATAACGTGAACGGATTCTTCTACGCACATTGTTCTTTTATTGTAAACTCTGTAGGCTTTACTGTGAGATGAATAACCAAGAAATACTGCTTCATCACTTCTTTCATCAAACTTTCCAATATTTCGTTTTCCATTTACATGAACAAAGCATTTGCATCCAAACACACGAAAGTAGGAAATATTTGGTTTTACACCTTTAAGCAATTCATAAGGTGTCTTAGAAGTGATTGGTCTTATTAATACTCGATTTAAAATATAGCATGCAATATTAACAACTTCGGCCCAAAAATTTCTAGGTAAACCACTAGTAATTAACATGGTTCTAGCCATTTCCTCTAAAGTTCTATTTTTTCTATAATTTTGTTGTGGTGTTCTTGGTGCTGAAAAATTATGACTTATTCCATGTTCATTGCAGTAATTCATAAAACTTGAATTTTCGAATTCTTTACCATGATCTGATCTTATGTGAATAAGTTGATTATTGGTAGATTTTTGTATTTTGTTAGCGAAAGAAACAAACTCATTAAAAGCTTCATCTTTGCTTACTAAAAATAAAGTCCATGTAAATCTACTATAATCATCAACAATGACAAACACATATCTTTTGCCACTACGGCTTTGTATTCTCATCGGTCCACACAGATCCATATGTATTAATTCAAGTGGTTTAGAGGTGGTCACTACATTCTTTGCTTTAAAAGATGACCTTATTTGTTTTCCTTTGGCACAAGGATCGCAAATTTCATCCTTTAGGAATTTTATACCCCGCAATCCTTTTACTACGTCTTTTGATCTTAAAGTATTAATCAAAGAAAATCTTGCATAACCTAGACGTTTGTGCCAAAGAAGTGGGTCGTCTTCTATAACACTTAGACACGTTAGACTGGTTTTGGGAACAGTGTCAAGGTCCACAACATAAGTGTTCCCTTTTCTGATTCCTTCGAAAACAGTGTCTCCTGTGTCATTCCTAGAAATAATGCACTTTTCAGAAGTAAAGTTTACAGAGTTACCTTTGTCGCAGTACTGAGAAATGCTAAGTAAGTTATGTCTAAAATTCTCGACTAAAAATACATTATCGATTACATGGGAACTTGACCTCCCAACTTTTCCTTTAGCAATGATCTCACCCTTCATATTGTCACCGAAGGTTACAGTTCCCCCATCATAGGCTTCCAGTGAGAGAAATTTTGATTTGTCACCTGTCATGTGCTTTGAACACCCACTGTCGAGATACCATGAGTTGTTCCCCCTCACTTGGACCTGCTTTCCTTTGGATTTCTCATCCTTGCTTTCGTGCGTGGCCATGAGACATAAGTTTGATGTTTCTTCCTCTTCGGGGTTTTCAGTCTTTGCATCACTTTCAGATTCTCCCCATGCAGCAATTATGGCTTTGCGAAAGTCGGTTTTGTTGAAGTTTCCTTTGTTTTGCTGTCTTCCTGAATCCCTTGCCTTTCCCTTGCCCTTGCCCTTTTCATTTTTCCACATTGGGCAATCCTTGATGAAGTGCTCTACACATCTACATTTGTGGCATTTAAGGTTGGTTTTTGTATTGGTTGTTCTTCTTTCCTTGTTATTTCTTTTATTGGAATACCTACTGTTCCTGAAGAACTTCTTGAATTTTCGTACCAGCATGGCAGCTTCTTCCTCATCACATTCTGATTCGTCCTGTTCTGCTGCTGCCAGGGCCAATCCCTTGTTTTTGGAGCTGTCTGTTGTTCCCAAATGTAATTCATGTGTCATTAGGGAACCAGCCAACTCTTCTAGATTAAATTTTTTAAAATCTTTAGACTCTTGGATGGCAGTAACCTTGGCTCTCCAGCGTTCATCTTGAGGGAGGCTCCTTAGGATTTTCCTTACTTGTTCATCGGTGGCAATTATTCTTCCTAGAGAGACAAGTTCGTTTGTGATGTTAGTGAACCTTGTAAACATCTCTTGGATGCTTTCTCTTAGTTCCATAACAAAATTTTCATATTTAGACATCAACAAGTCTATCTTGGAACGTTTTACTTCACTTGTTCCCTCATGGGTAACAGCCAGCAGGTCCCAAATCTGCTTGGCAGATTTGCACCCCATTATTCGATTATGTTCGTTTGGTCCAAGACCACAATAAAGTAATTTTATGGCAAGTGCATTTATTTTCATTTTTTAAAAATCTTCTTTTTCAAATTCGGTTATTGGTTTGGGAATAATTTCGTTATTGGAGTTTGTAGTAGTTACCTCAAAGTCTCCAATTTCGATGACTCTCCAAACTTGATAATTTTCCGCTTTGATGAATATCTCCATCCTATTCTTCTAATAAGTGTAGAATTTTCCATCAAACATGGGTTGCCTTTGAGTAGAGTACCCTTCTCCCATTCGCTCGTTCATAATTGACATCTCTAGGAACACCAGGATTTTGCCCTCAAGGTTTCCTGATCAAATGGGAATAGGGCTCTGATACCAATTGTAGAATGAACTAGAAATAAGAACAACAACAAGAGGGGGGTGAATTGTAGTTTCGATAAGTTTAAGAATTATAGCCCTGTTTTCGCGGAATTAAATTAAAGAAATAAAACTTAAACTTAAAGCAAAATAATGAAAGAGACAACACGATTTTTACGTGGAAACCTTCTAGGCCTCATTAGAAGGAAAAACCACGACACCACGGGATTTCTAAACTCTTCACTATGTTTAAGGCAACTCGTTACAATTACATTAAACACCTTGCTTCACTCGAAGTGCATCAACTAGGCCAACTTCTCTTTTCAATTGCTTCACTCAAAGAAAATCTCTTAGCTTCACTAAAAGCTAATCTCTTCACAAGCTTCACTAAAAGCTATTCAATACTCCCCTAGACTCACCCAAGTCTAGTTACAATTACTCACTCAAAAACTCTTACAAAAGGATAAAATTCACTAAAATAAAATCAATAAGTTGCATAAGAAAATATTATAAAATTAATTGGCAATTTTAAAACAAAATATTTCTTGTAAATATTCCAAAAATATCACATGAATTAATAAAGCTCATACGTATGCATTCTTAGGAACAGCCGAAAAGATCTCTATTTATAAAATTAAATTCCCTAATAAAAAGGAAGTAACCAACCACTATTCCCTTATCCTAAATAATAAGGAGAATAATGTGCATCTTAAAATCCAAGGACAACCTAAGGTTAACATCTAAATTAGGTATACACTTTGACAAATTCAAGTCCACGGTTTACCTAATAATAACCGTTGTTCCCTTATACTAACAATAGGCAAATCAGCCACTGTTCCCTTTTACTAACAATAGCAGCAGTTCCAATATACTAAAATTAGTTGCAGTTCCCTTTTCCAATAATAACCACGGTTAACTCAAGCTAACTTTAGACACGGTTACACTTAGCTAATAATAGGGACGGTTGCCTATTTACTAATATTAGGGATGGTTACCTATTTACTAACATTAGGGATGGTTACCTATTTACTAACATTAGGGATGGTTATTCTAAAAATAGCTAAAGCTCCTTAAATATCAGCTGTTGTTCCAAATATTTAGTTATCCACTAAATATAGATCCGGAATAAAAAGTCTAGAAAAGCATTTTTAGAAAGTCATACGTTAAATATTTTTTAGAAAATATTTTGCCAATTAACTTTAAATAATTAATTAATGCAACAAATTAATTTTAATTAATACATCAACTAAAAACAGAAAATACAATTGTAATCATAATTTCAGCGGATGTATTATTCTGACTTCAGTCTGGGTACAGTATACAGTCTCCAAATTCCAGCATTGTTAGATCATCAAACTTGGGAACAGTAGACCTCCTGTCTACATTTGACATCGTAAGCGATATACTTCTTCTAACTTCTTTGGACTCCTTTGACAAGTACATATTCGTAGACCAAGTCATAGGTACTATCAACGATCTTAAACACGACCGGATATTAACCTGCAAACAATCTCTAAAAACACAATTTTTTAAATAAAGTGTAGTCATCATCAAAACTTAAGAGGTCCAACAATGATATTATTATGATTATACTTCAATTTACTCAAATTGTATGCATATAAATATTTATACTTTCCTTATTATACATATACATTGCCATGATATCATGATTTTCATGTCATAAGTTTAGTTTAGCCATTATTAAACTATTGATTATATGAGTTAGTTGGATGCACATAATGTGCTCGATGAAATGCTCTTATGAAATTATACTACTTTTTGTCATATTTTACGCAGAAAATGGAGTATTATCCAGTTGTTGTGTATTTGAATAGGTAATGTTTTCATAATGGTGATGATGTGGTGTATAATGGGGGTTCTAATTCCGTTGTGATTCTTAAACATGATATGACCTTTGAGGGTTATACATATACATTTCCATGATATCACAAGCTGATTGTTAGGAGCATCTGGGTAATTCTTAACCATGATATGACCCTTGATCGTTTATTATCAGGCATCATGACGACACCGGGCCCAGTTGATCCATCAGTATTTACGCTCCAGGCCACCCACCGCGTGGTATAGGAGCATCACGAGGTTGCGCATCACGAACCCTACATCAGCACAGCCAGCATCACATCACCATCCCACTGCCACTATATTGGTATGTTTACTCTATTGTGCAAATAGTTTCAAATATATATATGTTGACCTTTAAATATTCTATTGGTTAAACGTAGGCTGAGCGGATGAGAGGGGTCCTTTTAGAGTGTTCTAGCATGATGTGCGGGGCCTCTGTTTTGCCTGCTGATATGGGGTACCAGTTGTGTACTCAGACCCTCGGTTGTATCTCTACATCGCTGACTGAAGTGTTAGGTCAGACGGGTTACAATTATCTCATCCCCACTCCTCCGGCACATGATGAGACGATCCAGACTCCTCCGGGTGGTAATAGAGGTCGGAGACAATGACGTAGCTCATCGACGGGGTCGAGTAGAGGTCGTTCGAGAGGTTTACGACGTTCTGTTTTCCGTGGTTAGACTTCAGGTTCTCCATCACCGTTAAGTGTGTTGTTGCCATTTTTAGCCCCGGGATTCATTTCCATTCCATCACATCCATCGCCACCCATCCAGGTTCGGGAATATCGGCACCGTACACCTACTCTTGATGACATCCCCAAGGTTGATGAGTCCATACCGACCTCATCTACTGGTAGCAAACGAGGTCGAGGACTTTAGATTACTTCACTTAGGAGTATGATGTCTCTTGTACATATTGGACTTGTATCATTTTGGTGATTGTGTTGTAATATATATACGTGTGTTTTCTTTGATAATCTCTTAATTTAATTTATATCTTTTATTATTCCGATCTCGTTGATGATACTGATGATTGGTTGAGGTTGTGTTGGTTAAGACCTCGTAAATATTGGAAGTTAAGTTTAATAATGCAGGTTGTGTGCAAATTAGGGAGGAAAGAAAACATGTGGAATCTGGCAGGTTAAACCACTACATGAAGTAGCGGTTTAATTTTTTCAAATAAAAAAAAATTGTAAATGCAGACACAAGAAACCGCTACATGGAGTAACATTTTTATGAATAGGGTAAACCACTTCTACTGTCCACGTAGAATAGTTTGTCAAAAATAATTTTTTTTAGCAAACCACCATCTCTATGAATTTTTATAATAAACCACTTTCTAAAACACGATTTGATACGAATGATGAAAACACCAAGATGGCGGTTTACTTTAGTATAATTCGTTTTGCTTCATGTAATAATTTTGAGATTTACGTCATCTCAAAATACAAAGTTAAATTAATGCGTAGGTATTATTTTTTCATAGAAGTTCCTTTGCTTTAGTGGTTATCACTTAAGTTGCTAAGTTATGAGGTTGTGGGATCAAAACCTATGCCCCACATTTTCAGCATTTTTGTTGCTATTTTTAAATTATAGAATAAAATAAAGCAAGCCGCTATCTAAGATAGCAGTTAGGTAAAATTATCAAATCGCTTTTTTCTTTTGATTTGGGTTTTTGGATGTCAATTAGGGTTCTTTAATTTGGGATTTCTGGGTTGTCGGATGCCAATTAGGGCTTTTTAATTTGGGACTCCGGATGATTTGTTAGTTTTCTGTAATTTGGGTTTTTCAATGTAGGGTTCTTTAATCAGGACACATTTTTGCAGAAGGTTGAAAACATTGATTGTTTGGTCGATTACAGCCTCAGTGACGTTATTTTAAAAAAAATTATGTGAAGAGTAATAATTTTGTCATGGTACCATTTATCTAACTTATTTATTTGTTTAAATTATTAATGTCATTTTACCTTAATGACCTTTGACTTTCCATATTAAGTTTGACTTTCATTCAATGGGCCTTTGTCTGAATTCCCTCCTCCCTTGAAAGGCCCAAAGGCTGTTTACCTCTTAATACCCTAACTTCCTTCCAGCAAAATAACTTCCCACTCTCCCTCATTGCTTGGCTATCCTTCTTCCAAGGCTGGTAACTTCCCATTGCTCCCATGATCTTCAACCTCTCCTTTCTGAAGTAACTTCCTTCCCCACCATTATAAATAGGGACAACTATCAGAGAGGGAGGGGACATCTGAAATATCCTCTTAAGTACCCTTATTCTTTACTTCATTAGCCTACCAAAATTCCAGTGACATCATTCACAGTATATTCTTGCATTCAGTTTATAATCACTTACTCCATATTCTCATATCCACGTTCTAACTTGAGCGTCGGAGGGGTCTTCCGGGAGATCACCCCCCGGACAAGGCTAACGTGTTGTTTTGCAGGAATTCAAGTCGCTTCCTTCCACGAATCGCCACTCCTGATAACGCTTCTACTAGCGGTATTTCAAGTGTTTCCCACTTCCTCGTTTCATAACCGAAACAGTTTGGCGCCGTCTGTGGGAAGTGAATAAGAAGTCATGGCTCCTAAGAAAAATCCGACTCAAACCGCCACCGTGCACCGCACAGATACAGACACTTCCGCAGGTCACGCTAATAATCAAGCCGTGACTCGTCGTGATCTGGACATGCTAGCATGAAACCTCACTGCCGCTTTCTCTGAACAACTTCGCGCCGTCATAAATAACACTCCCACTCAACAACGAGTTTTGGAAGACATGGCGGACCAAATAAAAAATTTGCAGGAACGAATCGGACCCCATCAAGAGATACCAAAGTCTCATGAATCTCAAGATGGGAACTCGAGGACTTCCCACTCCAGTAGACGCAATAAGAAGAGGCGGGAGAGATCCAGAACCTACCCGAGTCTCAGCAAGACAGATCCTCGAGATGGCGAATCTAAAACCGCCTCTCAAGACGCCCGCACCTTCCTAGAGAGCAAGAAACAAAAGACGTCTGAAAGCGTCCAATCACTTGTGGATAAAAGGAGGGAAGAAAGAAAGCGAGCCCAAGCCGCGGAGTCTAGCCGCCACGTTACTATGCCGCGGAATGGGGCCGGCAAAAGTAGCCTTCCTGAAAATTTCATACCAATCATCTCTCCACTGGCCCCGGAGATACTAAATACTCCCAATAACGGGAAAATAAAAGTCCCAAACATGGCGGCCTTCGATGGGACATCCTGCCGGGAGGAGCACCTGATGGCCTACAAAAACCTGATGCTGCTGCATACCAATGACCCGTTATTGTGGTGCAAGTTCTTCCCAACTACTCTTACGGGAGTAGCGCTGACATGGTATACCTCCCTTCCAGGAGGAAGTATCCACAACTTCGCCCAATTGGAAGGCAAGTTCCTGGGACATTCTGTAGCATCAAGAAGACAGGAAAAATCAAACTTCCATTTGCTTAGCATCACGCAATTGGAAGGAGAGTCAATATCATCCTATCTAAAAACGTTTCATGAGGCGGTACTAGAGGTAACTGATTTAGAAGAATCGGTTGCATTAAATGCCCTGATCAACGGAATGAAGGCCCAACGGCTGAAGTTCCAGTTGGTCGAAAGTCAAGTAAAGACGTACGCAGAGGCCATGAAGCAATGCCAAAGCTATGTCACGGCCTCCGAAATATGTCAAGCCCATGATCCTAAAAAAAGGAGATCGGATAAGAAGGATCCAACCAATCACCCCTCAAGAAGCAGAGAGCAACAGTCATCAAGGAGGGACAGAAACTACATGCCGCGTCGTCCGGAACCTCCGTCAAATATGGAGCCCCCACGATCCCGTCACGTATACGTCACTGAAGGGGAGCCCAGGACGCGGAATCTGTTAGATGGAGGCAATGATCCGCTGTTCAACCGGAACAGGAAGGACATATTCTTCGCCATCATGGATCAATTGCCAACTCCACCTCCTACTGCCAGCCCCTCTGATAGGCGCAACTACAATCTGTGGTGTGATTACCACAAAGAGCACGGCCACACTTTGGCACAATGTCGCGAACTCAAACGTATCCTACATCAGTTGGCTGACGAGGGAAAATTGGCCAGGTTCATCAGCCGAAAGGACTACGATGCTGGAAGGGAAGTAGAGAGGAGGCCATGGAATCAGAGACGCAGATCCCCCAAAAGGGATGAGACCAGGCGCGAAAGTTCCAACACTCAAGGAACTATCAACATGATTTTCGGAGGATATACGGAAGAATATCCTACCATCCGCGCAGCGAGAAATAGCGTCCACACTCTGCTAAAAGGGCCCCCGAAAGCCTCATCAAGTGGGCCGATCATGAGGTTTGATGCCACGACCACCCAAACGCTGCAACAACCCCACACTGACCCTCTGGTGGTCATCCTCAAAATTGGGAAAATGAAAGTCAAAAGGGTACTCGTGGATACCGGGAGCACGGCTTATCTCATAACAATGGAGTGCCTGAGAAAAATGAAGTTCGAAGAGAAGCACTTACAACCCCTAGACAAACCGCTGATTGGGTTTGGGGGAAGTCAAGTTATCCCACTGGGCACGATCATCCTCCCCGTGCGGGTGGGGGAAAGAAATGAAAGCAAAACCATGCCCGTACGATTCACGGTGGTGGATCTCACCTTTCCCTACAACGCTATCATGGGGCTTCCGCTGATCAACAAAATCAAAGCCGCGATCTTTCCCCATCAACTCTTGCTACAATTCGAGCGGGATGATGGACAGGTAGGAATCCTCAAAGGGGATCAGGTGACGGCACGCCAATGCCTCATCAACACCTTAAAACGAGGAACTTCCATCACCCCCTCCAAAAGGGAAAGGGAAGAGGAGTCCCCTAGCGTCATGAGCGTGTATCTAGAGAACTCCAACCCGCAAGAAAGGCCTCGCCCCGTAGAGCGATATGAGGAGGTGGACATATTCGGAGGAAAACGCATCAAAATAGGGAAGGACCTCCCTGGCCTGGTGATGCAAGATATCGTGGCCACCCTTACTGAGTTCCGCGACGTCTTTGCTTTTTCCACGGAAGAAATGCCTGCCATCCCTACAAGTGTCATGTGCCATAAACTTGATATAAAGCCAGGCTACAAACCTGTGAAGCAAAAGCTGCGACATCAAGGAAGAGAAAGGATAGAGGCTGCCCGAGAAGAAGCGGAGAAATTGCTGAGAGCTGGATTCATCAAAGAATGCAAATACTCCGACTGGCTCTCAAACGTCGTCCTAGTGAAAAAAGCAAACAGCAAGTGGAGGATGTGCGTTGACTTCACGGATCTGAATAAGGCCTGCCCCAAGGACGATTATCCTCTTTCTAAAATAGATCGTTTGGTAGATTCCACGGCAGGCCATGCTCTACTGAGTTTCATGGATGCTAACGCCGGCTACCATCAGATTCCCTTGGCCACAGAAGACCAGCCCCATACGGCCTTCATCACGAATGCCGGAGTATACTGCTACAAAGTTATGCCCTTCGGGTTAAAGAACGCTGGAGCTACTTACCAGTGAATGGTCAATAAGGTCTTCCAATCTCAGATAGGCCGAAACTTGGAAGTATACGTGGACGATATGATCACAAAAGCAAGCAGGCGTCCCAACATGCCGCAGACTTACGCGAAACGTTCACCACCCTCCGAAAATATCAAATGAGACTCAACCCTGAAAAGTGCGTGTTTGGAGTCACCGGTGGGAAATGCCTTTGTTTCCTTGTTGACGAAAGAGGAATAGAAGCCAACCCTGATAAGATACAGGTAGACCTGGGAAAAATTGATCCGACCCGAAAATTGATCCGAAACCCGCCCGAAAAAATTGGGTTGAAACCCGGAAATTTTTACCCGAACCTGAAAAATGATCGAACCCAAAGAACCCGTAAAAAAACTGGTCGGTCGGGTCCGGGTCGGGTTGGACCCGATGGGTTGGTCATTGTTAAAAAAACCCACGTTGCAAGAAGTGATAGCAGACAGCAGTTTTCACTTTTCAATTTCATCTTCAATTCTTGACTTCTTGAAAACCAAACAAACCCTACTAGCGTGCTGCCGCCATCGCTGCCATCTCCTTCCATTCGTCGCGCCTCGTTCATCTTCCTCAAGTTCTCATCTCTTCCTCGCGCGTCATTCCTCCTGCTGCTACGCCATTTTTTCTCACGCTCGATTTTGCTGCCGCCATTGTCAAATGTAAGTTACTTGCTGATTTGAATCTCCTTTCTCTTCACTCCCTTTCCTTCACTGCTGCTATTACTCGCTGCTGCGCCATTGTTCTTGTTGATTCTTTGTTGTACCGCCATTTTTTGATTTTGAATTTGTGTTCAATCTCTGTTCAATTTATGTTCAATCTAGTTGATTCTCTGTTGAATCAGATTCGTGTTCTTGGGATTTAATGTTGGGTTGTTGGCGTGAAAGATTTTGGTGATTAAAGTTTGAATTTTGAAGTTCTCTGTTTCCTGGGTTGTTTAATTTTGGTGATTTAATCTCTGTTCAATTACTTGCTGGGTTGTTTAACGTTTGATGTTCTCTGATTCCTGAAAGATTTTGGTGATTATGGTGAATTGGTAATAATTGCTTGATTTAATTGTTCTGGTGAATCTATGTTCAATTAGATTAATAATGATGATTAGTTCACATAATCCTGATTAATGTATGCTGTTTGTTGATTAATGTATGCTGTTTGTTGATAATGTATGGGTTTTTTTGTATGTTGTTTGTTTGTTGATAAGCATGTCAAAACAAAAACGAAGACCTCCAAAATCTCTATTTTCAATGCCAAATCTTCCAATAATTCAAGGATATACTCAACTCTCACCATCTTCATCCTCAACTCCATCTTCAACTCCAATTATTTCACCGGGATTTTCAATCTCTTCTTCATGTAGTGCGAATTCATGTCCAAGTGTGGGTAAGTTATGAATAAATTTGTTTTTTTTTATAAAAAAAAAAAACTGAATGTTTTTTTATAAATTAGTCTAATTTTAATTTTGCTAAGTCGGTCATTGAGTAATCAGCTTGATACAAACTTATTTCTTTGTCTTTATGAGTAGAAGAGCAAGCAGCTACAAACAACATAAATGCGCCACTGTCCGAATCTAAAAAAAGAAAATGGACTTCTCCTGTTTGGAAGGATTATGATTGTTTTGATGGTCACATATTTGAGGACAATATTCCAAGAGCTCTTTGTAAATATTGCAAACAAGGTCCTATTCTTGCTCATTCTATTAATGGAACAACAAATTTTAAGCGTCATAGTGAGTCTTGCTTTGCACGAGCTACTTTTGAAATTAACAAACAAAAAAAGGGTAAGAAAGACAAGGGTGATCTAAAACATTTTGAGCCTTTCATGTATAAGCAATTAGTGGCTAGGGCAATTATAAGACATGGTTATTCCTTTACATTTGCTGAAGATGCTGGAAATCGAGCTATACATAGCTTCTTAAATGAAGATTGTAAATTTATTTGTCGAAAAACCGCTAAGAAGTATTGCTTAGAAGTCCATAAAAATGAAAAACTTAAGTTGAAGAAAAAAATGAGCATTGGGGTGTCTTCAAAATTTTGCTTAACTACTGATATGTGGCATTCGATTGTGGATGAGGGTTATCTTTCATTAACTGCACATTATATTGATGATGATTGGAAGTTACACAATAAGATTATTGCCTTTTGTCATGTCCCCCCTCCTCATAATGCCAACATGATACATGAGAGGTTAATTGCACTTATAAAAGAATGGAAGCTTCAACAAAAGGTGTTCTCTATCACATTAGACAATGCTAAGTACAATGATAATATGCAAAAATTGCTTGCTAATAGTCTAAGTGTGTATAATCCATTGCTTGCTTATGGTGATTATTTTCATGTTCGTTGTGGTGCTCATATTTTGAACTTAATTGTTCAAGATGGTTTGAAGGTCATTGGAGATGAAATAAAAACAATAAACACCTTGGTTAAGTATATAAATGGTTCTGAAGTACGAAAAGCAAAGTTGAGGGAGTGTGCAATTGGTATTGGTGTTAGTATTTCTAAAAGGCTGTGGTTGGATTGTCCTATAAGATGGAATTCTACCTATAGGATGCTTGAAAGGGCATTGATTTATTGTCCTTGTTATGAAAACCTGAAAAGAATTGACAAAGACCTTCCTAATATTCCTACACATGATGATTGGTCAAAGGTTAAAAAAATTGTTGCACTTTTAAAACCTTTTGATGATATAACAAATTAGTTTTCGGGGAGAAATTATCCAACTGCCAACTTGTACTTTAAAAGTGTGTGGAGAATCGAATGTTTGTTGATACAATATGCTGATAGTGAAGATGAGTTTTTAAAAGATATGGCAAAGAATATGAAAAATAAATTTGATAAATATTGGGAAAATTATAGTGTTGTTCTTTCTTTTGCTGCCATGATGGATCCTCGTTATAAATTTCAATTGATCAAATATTGTTTTGAACACTTGGATCCTCAAAATGGGTCCTGGAAAGCCAACCAAGTCAAAGACAAACTCTATGATTTATTTGCGGAGTATGTAAGAAATGATACTCCCTATGACCATGAAGCTAGTAGTAATGTCGTGGATGATGATCTTCCTGTAAGTATTTTTTTTTTTGAAGTTTTTTATAATTGTATTGTTATTATTTTAACCTTCTAATTACTAGTACTTTAATAGGAATTTTCATCTTTTGCTGGAGGGACTAGTGGAAATTTGTCACAATTAGATATTTATCTTGAGGAGTCTAGGCTTGATCATCATCTTGAACTAGATGTATTGCAATGGTGGAAAACAAATGAAACTCGACATGCACAGGTTGCGCGTATGGCAAGGGATTTATTAGCCATTCCAATTACTACTGTTGCATCCGAGCCAGCTTTTAGCTTAGGAGGTAGAGTGCTTACTAAGTATAGAGCTTCTCTTCAACCAGATACTGCTGAGGCTTTAATTACTAGTCGTAGTTGGCTATTTGGTTATAAAGTAAAAGAAGGTAAATTTATCAATTATTTGAGTTTTGAATGCAATTATGCAAACAATATGATCTTCAATTCGTTAAAACTATAGTTTATTTTGTGAATTTGTTTTATGTTGATAGATCCACTTGAAAATGGATTAGAGGTTGATCTTCCACCAATGTGTAATGAAGAAGCTAACAAAGATTTAGAAGATGAAGATGAAGATGAAGATGAAGAAGATGAAGATGAAAAAGAAGATGAAGGCGAAGAAGAAAATCAAAATGAAGATGAAGTGTTTGAACAATTTGCTATTTAACATGTTCTTATTTATACTTTTAATATTTAAATTGTTGTATGTTTGAATTGATTCATTTGGATATTTTTTTGTAGTATGAATGTATGATGCATTTTAGACATTTTAATGATTTTTTTTATGTTGAATTAGTCGATTGGATATTTTAATGTTTTATGGTAACCCGTTGGATCAATCCGAACTTACCCGAAACCCTAAGTGATCCGACCTGAAACTGACCTGATCCGAAACTGACCCGACCCGAAAATGACCCGACCGAAATTGATCCGACCCAAAACCCGACCGACCGACCGTTTTCCCAGGTCTAGATACAGGCAATCCGAGACACGAAGCCCCCAGGATCCGTAAAAGAAGTTCAAAAGCTAACAGGATGTATAGCTGCTTTGGGAAGGTTTTTATCCAAGTCCGCGGACAGATGTTCGCCCTTCTTCAAAACCCTCAAGCAAAGCAAGTTCGAATGGACAAAAGAAGCCGAGGAATCATTCCAGCAGTTGAAAGAGCACTAGTCTTCTTTGCCAAAACTAGTCTCGCCATACAACGGGGAAAAGCTGGTATTATATGTCTCGATCTCCGAATACTCTCTGTCAGGAGTACTGATCGCCGAAAGAGAAAAGAAGAAATTCCCCGTATACTATGTGAGTCACGCCTTTCGAGGATCTGAGGGAAACTACAGCGAAATAGAAAAAGTCTTATTTGCAATCGTGATGGCAAACAGGAAACCGAAACCATACTTCCAAACCCACCAGATCGTTGTCAGATCCGGCCAACCGGTAAAAAAGATTTTGGAAGGAAAAAACAAATCAAGCCGCGTCACAGATTGGGCTAATCAACTTGCAGATTTCGGCATCGAATACGAACCAAGAACAGCGATCAAAGCGCAAGCCTTGGCTGACTTCATCGCCGAAAGCACTACCCCGCAATATCTGAGCCAAATCAAGAATGGAAGTTGTATGTGGATAGATCCTCGACACAATCAGCAAGCGGAGCTGGGCTGCTGATCATGTCCTCCGATGGGGTCCGTATGGAAAGAGCGGTCAGATTCGAGTTCGCGGTCTCTAATAATGAAGCAGAATACGAAGCATTAATCATGGGGCTCAAAATCTGCCATGAAGCAGGGGCAAAAGTATTATCCACTTTTTCTGACTCTCAGTTAATAGTCGGACAAGTAAATGGAGAGTTCGAGACCAAAGATGATGGCATGAAGATGTACCTGCAACAAGTAAGAGAATTTGTCAAGAAATTCGACAAATTCACATTAGTCCACATCCCAAGATCTCAAAACGCACAAGCCGATTCCCTGGAAAAACTCGCCAGCTCAGCTGAAACATCCGCGGCTCGCGAAATTATCTGGGAAGTTCTTCCGAACCCCAGTATCAACCTCATGGTTAACACAATTGATAGATCAGATATGTGGATGGAACCGTACATCAAATTTTTGCGAAATCAAACGCTCCCCAATGACGAGAATCAAGCCAAAATGCTTCAAAAGAAGGCCAAATGGTTCGAGCTCCACGAAGGCACGCTCTATAAAATATCATATATCCATCCCCTCTTAAAGTGTGTTTCTCCTGAAGAAGGAAACTACATCCTTCGCGAAATACATGAAGGCGGATGCGGTATACATCAAGGAGTACGAACCGTCATTGGCAAAGTCCTCAGAAGCGGATATTATTGGCCCTCTCTCAGGGAGGACGCGGAAACCTTGGTTAAGCGATGTCCAGAATGCCAATACCACTCAAAGATTGGAAGGAAACCCTCTAACTACTTGTCCGTCATGCAAGCCATCTTACCGTTCGATAAATGGGGTATGGATCTCCTTGGCCCCTTCCTTCCCGCAAAGGGGCTACGCAGATTCGTTATAGTGGCCATTGACTATTTCACTAAGTACGTAGAAGCAGAGGCCCTCAGCTCTATCACCGACAAACAAGTCTGTCAATTCATATGGCGAAACATCATCACAAGATACGGCATTCCTCGTGTGATCATCACTGACAATGGAGACAATTTGTCAGTAAGAACACAACACAATACTGTGACAGAACAATACTGTGACAGATTTGGCATTCAAATCCGATTCAGCTCCGTATCTCGGCCACAAACAAACGGGCAAGTTGAATCAGCAAACAAGGAGATCCTGAACGGTATCAAAAAGAAGATAGAGGGGTTAAAGGTACTTGGGACAAAGAACTACTCGGCATCCTGTGGGCAAGCCGAACAACCGTCAAAGAAGCAACGGGGCATACCCCATTCTCTCTGGTATATGGATCTGAAGCAGTGCTCCCAGTAGAGATAGGCATACCCTCCACAAGGGTTACCTACTACTCACACGACGAGAATGAACAGACGAAAAGGGAGAACTTGGATCTGCTTCCAAAAACACGGGGGAACGCATTATTAAGGTCCATGACCCAGAAGCAAAAAATGATTCGCAGCTTCAACCGGCTCGTCAAAACTAAACATATTCATGTGGGGGACTATGTCCTACGCAAAGTCGAAGCCACAGGGAAAATCGTAGAGAAAGGGAAGCTTGGAGCCAACTGGGATGGTCCGTTCAAAATCGTCCGTGTCATCAAACCTGGAACATTTGAACTGGAAGACATGAAAGGAAAGAAGCTACCCCGCCCATGGAATGGAGATCATTTGAAAAAGTACTTCATTTATTAAGATTCGCAAGGGGCCAGTCCGATCATTAATGTCATCACAAGTTCATCCCGCGGCATTGTCACATTGTTCAAAATCAATTGTATCTCATCCCGCGGCATGAGTCGCGTTGTCATTACATTTTTCAATAATCGAGATTTCATTTTGATACTTTACCTGGCTCTAAAAAGTATTCAGTTACATTCTACTTCTGGTAATATTGCAAATCTTATAAAATTCAGTTGTGTCCATAAGTCGGACCCCTTGAGAGGGGTCCCACATCCAAATTAATTCTAAGTCGTCACGAATCAGTGACATCGACAAGTCAAACCCTCAGATTGGTGTCCCAAGTTCAAAATTATTCTAAGTAAAAATTCGCTAGATGTGTCATAACCGTGACATCGACAAGTCGAACCCTCAAATTGGGGTCCCAAGTTCTAAACTATTCTAAGTAAAAATTCGCTAGATGTGTCATAACCATGACATCGACAAGTCGGACCCTTAGACTGGGGTCTCAAGTTCGAACTCATTCTAAGTTAAAATTTACCTCGATGTTTTCTGTCCGCAACGTCGACAAGTCGGACCCTTAGATGGGGGTCCTAAGTCCAAAAGTTAGACAGAAAATCTTCAAGAGGTCACCCAGCCGTAACATTGATAAGTCGGACCCTTAGATGGGGGTCCCAAGTTCAAAATTAGTCTAAGTAAACTTCAATAGATCCCGACCGTGGCATCGATAAGTCGGACGTTTAGAAGGGGATCCAGGACCAAAATTGTTCTTAAGTAAAAATTTTGACCGCGTCACTCCCCACTTTTTGAAAGAGTCCGCAGACTAAGAGTCGAACTAAGGAAGTATCAAAATCTTAGAAATGCTAAGATTAAAGAGGCAGTATCCATGATAGAAGTATCATTCAAAAATATATACACAAGTAACAATTAGAATTACAAAAAACCGGTCAAAAATGTCAAGTTTAAATTACAATTACAAAACAAAATTAAACATCATCTAAAAAGGCATCAACATCCCCCTCTGTGTCCTGGGCCGGCAACTGAGAAGACTCGGCTGCCCCCTCCTCAAGACTTGGAGTGAAGCTCACAAAATCTTCAATGTTGAACGGCTCCACTTCAATCTCGGACAGCTCCTTGGACAAGCCCTGGAGGTTTCTTCCTTCATCAATAAGGAGATTTGACAAGTCTAAGCATAAACTCTCCAGTTGGGAAAGCGCCAAGTTCTCGGGGGTGCCCGAGGCCGAAGGAGGGGAGAGAGTTAACTTATCCAGATCAAGGCATAGAGCCTCCTTTTCAGCCGCGACATCAACTCTCTCCGACCAAGCCCTTGCCTCTTCCACGTCCCAGTTGGGGTCCACCAGTACCGCCGACTCCCGCTCCAAAGTTGGAGCTAGGTTGGCCAAAGCTTCGTCCCCCTTGTGATTTGCCTTTTGCTTGAGGGAAATCGAAGTCAACGCCTAACTCCGCGGCAGCCAGACGGTACCTCTCTTCAGTAATCGTGGAACCCGTGCCCACCATCTCTGCTGTCAGATCCCCCAAGAAACTTGACGCCTCCGGCTCGTCCGAAGTAAGCCAATCCCTAGCTATCCGGGCTCGTCTTTCCAAGCTGATTTTATACACCCTAGCCGCGGATAGCAAAGTCTTGAATTTGGCCGAGTCAGCCGATACTTGTTTCAGAAGACACTGGTTCTGATGAACCAGTTTGGCATGAACGTCCATTAAGTGACTGACTTCGCGGCCGAGGGATGCCGATTTGTTGGAAGCCGCGTCCAGACTCCCAATGGTCTCCTCCAGTTGTTTTCTCGCCCTCTCCCGCCACTGTTCAGTTCTGACTAAACGCTCCTTCAGCTCAGAGCATTTAGCCAGTTTTTCCTTTAAGCCCGGCAGTTCTTCTCGGAGATTTTGGAGCTCCTCATCCTGCTCATCGCAGCGGGAGGATAGGGCGGCCAGCGTCTCTCTGTCCGCGGCACTTTGGCGACTGAGGTTGAGCTCAAAAGACAACCTCAGGAAAGCCTGCAAAAAGAATAAGTTAAAATCCAAGCATAGTTAACTTAAGAAGATAAAAGCGGAAGGACATTACCTCAGCCGCGGAAACTTGAAGTTGACGCACCCTATCGGTGGGGGACAGGGACTCCAAGAGATCGACATCCACCTGGCTGATCAAGTGGGATGTCGCCCTATTGAATCGGGTAATCATACCCTTTTGCCCCAAATCGGTAAAAGGGGTGTCGTGCCAGAAAGGAAGAACCTCCCGACGACGATACACCTCTTCCACCTTCGCCTAGGGAGCCGCGGCCGACTCCCCCACCTTCTCTTTGCCCCGGCTCAGGACAGGGGATGCCTCGGCTTGAGGTGAAGCCACCTCCTCCTCCACCGACCTCATTTGCAGAGGTACGGCCGTCATTATTGTTTCCGCAGAGGCCTTCTTCGAGGCACTCTCCTCATGGGAGGAAGAGACTCTCTTTCTCTTCCTCTCCCTTTTCTTCGATTCCCTCTTCTTAGAAAGGATTACCCTCTAAGAGTCATCGGGAATGTGGACTCGTCTCCTCTCCTCAAGGAGCCGGAGAGCCTCCTCTTCGCAGGGGACCTCGTCCAGCCCCTTCTCCACCGTTGCCGAGTCCTACAAGAGAAAAAGTTAGAAGAGATCGAAGAAATCTCCCATAGTTCGGAAAAAATGTATGGAGCTATACCTTTGGCGGAAGAGGTAGAGGTTTTTCTGCGGGCCGTTGGATGGCCCCTTGAGCAAATCTCATGACGCTGAATTTCTTCATGATTTCTAGATTTTTCGCTCGTAGGTTTTCCTTGGCTATCCCTGCAAAATCACGAGTTAGAAACAAGTAAACATACCATAGAAAAGAGAAGGAAGACATCCGCAACTCTTACTCCGATCGATAGCCAAGCTGATGCCGAATGCTGAGAGGAGGTTTTCATTCTCCAACTCAGGACGACCTGGTATCCAGTTGAGTTGGACGTTCATGGGTTTCCTTCCCAATTGAACGTCCATCTTTGCTTACTCAATGATCACCGCGTCACTAAAAGAACACTGCGGGATCCCATTATTAAAACCCCAAAGGTTGGGTTTGATGTCGAAGGAGGTCTTAATATTCCATCCTTCCGAATTATATAGGTAGGCAAACTTCGTCCTATACCCCTTTTGGTTATCGGGGAGGTCGTGGACTATCTTCAGTCCACGACGGTGGGTGAAAGTTATCCAGCCACAGCCGTATGATTGAGAGTTACATAGGCGGGCTCTAAATATATATCTAAATGCGGTGAGTGTTGGTGGCACGGCCAAAACTTTACATAAGATCAAAAATGCCACCATACAACCCCAGGCGTTCGGATATAACTCAGGCACTGAAACGTTCAAAAACTCTAACACATCCCTAAAAAATGGGTGAAGAGGAAACCTAAGTCCTAACTCAAAAGAAGGAAAATATACGGCTATACAGTGTGGGGGAGGAAACCTAACGGTGTCATAATTCCCCGGGGTAATTATATTGATGTCATCTTTCAAGCCCCATTTCTGAGAGATGGCTTCCCGACGCTTGTCTAAGTCTCTCTTGGTTTGTAGATCTATGAAATAGTTAAGGGGACCGCCACTTGGAATGTAGAATGGAGGAGGAACTGGCGCTGCACTCTCCCTTCCAGAAGACTCGGCTGATCCTTCAATGTTTTCCATATCTACATACAATAACCCTTCTAGGTCAGGATTTATTCGCGGCAGGTAATTGGGGAAGAAAGCAACGCTCACTTCCCAAGGAGCAGTTTTCATTATCTCCGGAGGGTATACAGGGGACATAGACGACTCATCCCCGGCTTTTATTGGTTCATAATGAGGGGTGATTCTCACTGAACTACTATCGTCCGAATCATTCATTAAAAACCCCTCTTTATTAAAGCGTCTACATGCTACCAAAGGAATTTCCGTCGGGATATCCGAGTTAATGTCGAAGTTAGCTATTATCTCATGAGTAGCCGCGACATCCATATTAACGATAGTCAAAAAATAGTAGGCAAAACTTGTGAAGGATAGGGGCTAATTTCATAAAATTAATTCAAAAACTAAATATTCAAGAATACGAAGAACAATCTGAAGAACAGTTTGAAGATTAATGTGCAGAAATTTAAGAAATTTGAAGAAAGATTTGAATACCTTGAAAGTATTTTGAAGATTTGTCAGAAGTTTGATGAAGTTCTGTCAGAATCGTTGAAGATCTTCGAGAGAATTGTCAGAAGTTTGAAGGAGGGTTGAAGATTGTCAGAGCGTCTCTCTCTACTTTCTCTTTCTAGCGATTTGAAGAATTGAAGGAATTAATGAGTTAGGTGAGAGAGAACTGTTCCAACAACCCTATTTATTGCAACAATAAATGCTTAAAGCATCGAACCTAAACATCCTTTGAACGAAAGGTGGTGTCCCAAACTTTAACCGGGGAGTCGATAAGTCGGACCCCCAATAAGGGGGCAAACGTCAAAGATTTGTCAAAGTATTCTCATATAATGTCCGTGAAGTCGATTAGTCGGACCCTCCATGAGGGGTGATATTGAAAATATTTTCTAAGTGTCAGATCTTGATTATGACCGGGTAGCTGATAAGTCGGACTGCCAAGATGGGGTAAAATGACAACAGATTCTCCAAGTTATAAAATTTTCTGCTGAAACCGTAGGGTCGACAAGTCGGACCCTGAATTACACCCCAGGACGGATAAAAATTATTTCAAGTATTGGAATATCCGCATGGTCGATAAGTCGGACCCCCAGGTGCCTTCAGTTAGGGCGTAAAAATTCTAAGTATGGGAAAAATTCTTCCATTTTTTCAGTATCATCCGAGGCACGGAATTACATGATCTTTCCGCGTCTTAGAAGAAAAATGTGAGACGTATTAGAAGAAAGCGATTCAAGTCTTTTTATCTCCCCGCAACATCTATAAGTCGGACCCCCTTAAGTACCTCATTGAAGAATAAAAATCTAAGTATATATTCAAGCCGCGTCTTCAATACGTTTGGCTCATTTGACTGGCAAGTCAACTCCTTCATGCCGCGGTATCATATTTTCCCTAACTCCACAGCTTATAGCACGGCAACAAAAAGGAAGGTAGATCAGACCAAACCTGCATCCTGTCCGTATGGTCGATAAGTCGGACCCTACTTGGGGGCTGTCTTGTCCCAAAATATTCTAAGTATTGGGGCTTCCGCGGCATCAGTAGAACATGTACCAGGATCCAACTTCTGCATCTATTCTCATGCTGAAATATATAGACGGACAAAGTCATTCCGCGGCATGCTCGAAGCCGCGGCTTTACTGATGTTATTTATTTTTCTTGAAGCATCTCCTGCGGTTATTTTAAAAAGGCTATAACTTCTCCGTTACAACTCAGAATTCGGCATATTAATAGTCGATTTGAAGCTTACAAATCCAATTTTCAAGATCCTCCAAAAGATCTGCCAACTGACAATTACCATTTTCACACAAAGAAAGATACTTCGATTCTTCAAGGTTGCTTTCCTTATATCATTCTTCGTGCGTGGGGCTAACTGTCATGGTACCATTTATCTAACTTATTTATTTGTTTAAATTATTAATGTCATTTTACCTTAATGACCTTTGACTTTCCATATTAAGTTTGACTTTCATTCAATGGGCCTTTGTCTGAATTCCCTCCTCCCTTGAAAGGCCCAAAGGCTGTTTACCTCTCAATACCCTAACTTCCTTCCAGCAAAATAACTTTCCACTCTCCCTCATTGCTTGGCTATCCTTCTTCCAAGGCTGGTAACTTCCCATTGCTCCCATGATCTTCAACCTCTCCTTTCTGAAGTAACTTCCTTCCCCACCATTATAAATAGGGACAATTATCAGAGAGGGAGGGGACATCTGAAATATCCTCTTAAGTACACTTATTCTTTACTTCATTAGCCTACCAAAATTCCAGTGACATCATTCACAGTATATTCTTGCATTCAGTTTATAATCACTTACTCCATATTCTCATATCCACGTTCTAACTTGAGCTTCGGAGGGGTCTTCCGAGAGATCACCCCGGACAAGGCTAACGTGTTGTTTTGCTGAAATTCAAGTCGCTTCCTTCCACGAATCGCTACTCCTGATAACGCTTCTACTAGCGGTATTTCAAGGGTTTCCCACTTCCTCGTTTCATAACCGAAACAAATTTTATTCCTTTATATATGATAATCTCACATTGAAAGAAAGTTCATTGAGTTTTAATTATTTTTTTGTAGGCTTCACAAAAACGGAAGAAAATGGAGCCACTTGGTATGGAGATTTGTGAGAAACAAGATGATCCATCTGCTATTCTTCATTCTGCTAGAAGGTAGTTTATTTTTTTTAATCATGTTATTCTTTGTTGTAGTAGTACTTGTTTTTGGTATTGCTGGAAAATGGAAATTTCATGTTTAATGTTTGATATTGCATATAACTCTCCAAAACTTTAATTGAAATTGGTGTTTATGTGATGCTGTGATATCTTGTGTCTATCCTCTTTCTCCATTTTCAGTTTTTATCAAAATCATACGCCATTTCTTCTCTACTCTTTCTCAATCTTCAATTTGTTAACTTTGATTTTCATTGTTGTTTCTGGTTTTTTGATTTTTCTGATTTTTTTAGGGTTCTCAACAGCAGAGGTGCCATCAATACTCAACTTATATCACGGTAATTTTTGGTTATTGATCTTATTTTTCTTTCACTCTTGTTCTAGGGATTGATTTTGGTTATGTTGTTCTTGGCTGCTTGTTTTCCTTGAATTTGCCTTGTGTTTTTGGTTGATTTCATTTTTCCTTTTTGATGTGTTAAAGATCCCTATTCGAGATCATTTCAGAGGTTTTTCACGTTTTGTTTTGGCTTTTTGGTTCTTAGTGATTCTTGTTAAATTTTGTGGTTTCAAAAGTAGGCATTGCATTTGTTCTTTTCGCCCCATGAAAATCGCCCTGTGATTCTTGTTAAATGTTGTCATGCACAATAATTTTATTCAGCTAGGTTGTTTGCATTGTTGTCATGAACAATAATTCATTGTTGTTATATTTTAATGTTGGAACTTATTAGGGAATTTACCTTGGATTCTGAAGATGGAGAGGATGGTTTAGATAATCAACCTTTGTCTTTGCTCAGGAAAAGGTAATTACTACTGCATTGTGCTGTTAATATTATTATGTTTACTGATGTTTAAAAAAGGATTAAAATTTGGTTTAGTTCATGTCCATGCTTATCTATACAGAGGTTCATTAGCCTAATTTACCTACTTGACATAATCACAAAATGGAATGAATTTTGTTGTTTCTGGGGCATGCTTATAGTGGCTTCCTAAGTAACATGTTAAACAAATTTCTATTGAAATTAGATGATGTTTTTTATACACCGTACCAAAATCCCTTTTTTTTAGTTGTATTTTTGAATGAAATTTAAGGATACAATTATCAGGGTTTAGTTTTGGATTATTGTTTGGTATTTGGAAAAAAAAAATCTGGTATGTATGTATTTCGAATCATTTTGCTTGTTTCTCTAATTTCAAATTTCAATAAGATTGGGGAGAACTAAATTTTCCATATGTGTGCTGCAAAACTTATCTATTTGGATGCCTCTATGCGGTTTTACATAGTTGTGTTAGGGGATGCAAGTGATGTGCATTGAGTTATATATGGGTCGATACAACGATGTTTTGGCCTGCATTAAAGGTTGTCAAGGAACTGAATTAGGAGCTGCGTAGAGCTGTCTAGCTACTAATTAAAGATTTTGAATTTGCATTATTGCTCTTGTGATTGATGACATTTGCATGATTGCCTAATGAACATTCGATTGAAATTGGCATGATGTACATCTCTCTCGACGAAAGTTCGCCATGATCATGATTCATGTACAACATAAAACAAAGTTGATCAATGGCGTGTCTTGAATTTGGATTAGTTGTATGAGTCTAAAGTTTGTTGTTTATGGAACTTAAACTTGGGTTTTTTGTTTGTGGGTAATTCCCTTGTTATTGGGATGATGATGGTGGTGATGTTTGTGGGTAAATTTGTTGTTTAAGGTTAGTTTGTTGAAAGGACTGAAATTTTGGTACTTTTTTTGGGTCAATTATTGCTGATTTAGGTGTGGAGTGTGCGGACTATGGAGATTTAACAAGTTTCTTATTTCAAACATACCCATTTTCCTTTATATCAATGGGAATCATTGATTTATTTTTCCCCTCAACTTTTAGGATCTGACAATGATAGAGCTAATGAAATTGTACTTCAATGACTTCATGCTATTTAAATTTGCATATTTGATACTGGTAGCAATTTGTCATGATATTACATATACAAGGATTATATGTTAGGAGAACTTCATAATAAATTGACAAGAGTAGTAAGTTTAGTGACCCATTTTAACTTGGTCCATGAAAATTATTGTACTGGAAATGGATATTTCAAGATAAAATGCATATTTTGATGAAAGTGATCAAGGAATAACATTATCGGCCCATGAAATTCGTTGACAACTAACATAATTAAATAGAATAATTGTAGTGTGATTCTGCACTACTATCCCCCTTCTGTGTGGCTCTTTTAGTTTGTTATAGAACATTCAAGTAATTTGATCAAGTTGTAATGATTTTGATTTGCCATCAGCTTCATTAGCTTACGTCTTCCATAAACTTGAGTGTCTTGTTCTTTTTGACCACCTCAAATAATAGTGTGCTACTGTGTTATTAGAACATTTAAGTAATGGATTTAAGATACATATGTAAAGGTTCTGATTTTCTATCAGCTTCATCATTGGCTTTTATCGTTTATTAATTAGAGTGTCTTGTTCTTTTTGACACCCTCAATTGTACCTGCACTTTAGCCGATGAGCTAGATCTTCTTTGTATGTCTACTATTATTCAAGTGTACATCAAGCTGAAATAGGACTGAAGGAGTAACTGTAAATCGAGTAGTCTAACAACTATGTATACTTGGGTGAAAAATTCACCAAAACCAATTGATTTGCAAAACTTTGGTTCTAATTAACCATTGACACTGACCACACTACAACAAAAGGATGAAGTAAAAAGGAAGAAAAAAAATTGCTGCCATTTTTAAAAAATCGATCTACTCGAATATTGATAAAATGAAAAGCGACAAAAATGATCAAAATGTTTTCTAATGTTCAACAAACAGAAACTCATAAAAATGTTCAAATATGATCCTTCTTGGGATTTCTCCATTGGTGCCATATAATGATATAACAGTTTGTTACAAGAAGATATCATCTGATGCTATTCTAATTTTGATAGGAATCAAAGATTAAGAAACGAGTCAAATGAATCCAATAAGCCTTTAATCTTTCAAAAACCACATTAATAGAACTAACTTTAATAGAAAGGTTAAGAAAAACAAAACGGGCACCCTTATTGTTTGACGATTCACCACCTTTTCTTAGGTAGATTGTGCCTTTGATTTTTTTCCAATTGTAGCCCTAAATATTTTTGTCAAGTTTATCCAATTATTGTCTACCTTGTAATATAAAAAATAATATCGATAAATAATAGTGCATATTTCAACGGAGACAAAACTCGATTGTCTTATATTAACAGAACAAGTAACTATATTACTCCATACTACTGCAGGGAGAATGGTACCTATTTTTGAGCTACAAACGGGGGATATATGTTAAACATAAGAAGCTGAAAACCTTTCTGGGTCACAAAATAAGAAGCAGTCTGCTGCCTCAAGTGAAATCACATAATCTTCTTTTCAAAACATCCATAGATTTCTTCCTGGAACTTTGATTTCGATTCGAAAGACTTCCAAACAGAATATCCGCAGAATCCTTATATTTGTTGCATATAATTGCAATCTTCCTACTGTCCAACGTACTGTAATTCTTTTGCCGGATAATAGGGTTCATAAAGTTTTCTGGTTGACTGCTCAACAGAAGGTTTATTAGTTGGCGTGCCTCTATCAGGTAATATCTAAAAGTATCCTTGTAAGTTTCACTCAAACAAGTAGTTACAAACCACTCATCAGCAAAGTTATGTGAAATTTATAAGTTGGTTCTAGAAAATTTGTACACGACGTGGGTTATTCTGCAAATTCAGAAATGTGTAAGGTGGCTCTCAGCAGTTTAAGCGAGAATAGTCATTGTTGTTCACTCTTAAAACCATGTTTTTAGTCACTTCAGGAGGAAGCAGATGATTAATTTGAACCCATTATATTCTTGAATTCTTGTAGTGATGACTGATTTTGGTGTTGCAGCATGTCGAGGTTCCCGTTCCTGAACCAAAGATTGATGAAGTTCTTCTAAAAGTTGAGGCATGTTCCGGCCCTTCTTACCCTGCAAATTCCCTACTATACCAGGTTTTTCATAATGCCGCTGCTTGTAAATTAATGTTGTTCCCTCAATGCTCAATTTCATGCTGCTAATATTGCTTTAATTACAAGCAGCTTCATGGTCAGTTATCCAATCATTGAGTTAATTGAATTTATTGCTCCTTTTGAGCATGAAGTTGGATTTGGATGGATTGCACATAGAAAACCCCAGTGTTTTGGGTTGTGTTCCTAAAGTGATTTCAAAAATGGTTGGGTTTGGGTGGATTGCACATAGAAAACCCCAGTGTTCCTTATCAATAATATTGCGAATTCTCAAAAAAAGAAAAAGGTTCCCTTAATTTGGATATTTTTGACATAAATAAGATACAAATTCGTTCATCTGGTCATCTTATTCAATATTTTTCTAATTTAAGGACTAGAACATGTTTGTGTTACCATGAGTGAGTTTATCAATAGTGTATTGAGTATTAAGAGTTTAGTAATAAAAGTTGGATAGGAGGTAGTTAGCTTATAAATTAGTATTGACAGTGCAATGTAAGTTTAGAATAAAGGATTTAGTGTGAGATTGAATATTTTTTGGACTTTTTTTTTTGAAAAGATTTTTGACTTGGTACGTCTAAACTAATTATGGCTATAAAATAATGTTTGTAAACAAAATTGGTGATTTCTTGTGAAAACTTTTGTGCTTTCTCATAAGTTTCCTATTAATTCATTGCTTTTGGGTTTATATTCTTTACATTTATTTTTTATTTGATAATCGTCCTTTCTATCTGGGGTTTTCTGTATGCTTCATTGAAATTATTATAAAGGACTTTGTATCTTTAGGGACTGAAATGGAATGGTTGTGTAGTGTCATTATCACCTACAACGATTATTTTGCAATTCTATCTCAAGCAAGCCATAGGAATTCTAACTTTCTGTTAATTATGTCCAGAT
>NC_080050.1:20641693-20789193 GCF_026212465.1 Amaranthus tricolor | reverse complement strand
TCCTACCAAAGTGATGTTTCAGCGAATTTTCTGGGCTTTCGGACCATCCATTAAAGGGTTTTCCTCACTGTCGTCCCCTTATTTCTATAGATGGTACACATTTGTATGGAAAGTACAGAGGCACACTTATGATTGCTATGTCGATAGAAGAAAATTCTCAATTGTTCCCACTTGCCTTTGCCGTTGTGGAGGGAGAGAGCAACGACACATGCAGTTGGATCTTGGATTGTATAAGGCATTATGTCACTAAAAGGGACGGCTTATGTGTTATATCTGATCGTCACAAGGGAATTTTGCATGCAATGAACAGAGTTGGAAAAGGTTGGGAAGAACCATATGCATTCCATCGATTTTGTAAACGTCATCTAGCTTCAAACGTGCATAAGAAGTTTAAGAACATAGCGGTTAAGAACTTATTTGGAAAAGCTTTTGAACAGACAAAGATTCGGAAGTATAATTTCTACATGAATCTCCTTAAAGAGCTTAATAAGAACGCGTACAAGTACTTAGTGGATGGTTCTATTCCTGAGCACCAATGGACTTTGATTCATGACGGTGGGCATCGATATGGAGTGAGAACTACAAACATGTTTGAAGCGTTCAACGGCGTTATGAAGGGGGCCAGGTCACTCCCAATCACTTTATTGGTTAGGATGAAATTCTTCCGGGTTAACGAATACTTTGCCACAAGGAGGGATTTAGGGAGAAACAGATTAGACAATGGACATGTGTATGCGAAGAAACCAACTGATACGATTGATAAGAATGCTGAAAAAGCACGCTTTCATGATGTTAGGATATATGACACAGTGCGTGGGATATTTGAGGTCACCACTGGTTGTGGCAATAGGATAGCAGGAAAAGGTGGAAAATACTACATGGTTGACCTCACAGCAACATCATGCACATGTCAGAAACCAACCATCTTCAAGTTACTGTGCTCACATGTTCTTGCAGTATGTCGAGCTCGTAACATATCGTACGATGCTTTTGTGGACCCTTCACTTCGCACTACAAAATACGTATCGACATATAAGAAGACTTTCATGCCCGTTCCAGACATGTTCACCTGTGATCCTTGGAATGGTCCTACAATTGTTCCAGATCCCTCAACGAAGCGTGGAAAGGGTCGTTCGCGATCAACTCGTATACGGAACGAAATGGATGCACCGTTGACGAGTCCTCGTAACACGTGTAGCTTTTGTGGATTTAGTGGTCATAATAAGAAAACATGCCCTCGAAGGTCAAGAAAGTATGTTTTTTTAAAAATTTTGTAATAACATGTTGAATCTGATAATATTTATATGATTTTTATAACACTTATGATGTAACAGTGATCATGGCGATGCCGGGCCCAGTTGATCCATCAGTGCTTACGCTTCAGGCGACACATAGGAGCGTAGCTGCGTGGGAGGGCTTCACTGCCCAATTGGTTACTCATCAGCACTACCAGGCGAGTACGTTACAGTGGGAGGTGGATGACAGGGTATTAGAGGTAGTCGAACTAGTTGGTTTCAGATACATTCGCAGGTTGTTGGGCGGGGGCTTAGAGCTCGATCGAGCTCTTATCACTGCATTGGTGGAGAGGTGGAGGCCGGAGACACATACCTTCCACCTCACAGTTGGCGAGGCAACGATCACGTTGCAAGATGTGGCAGTTATCATGGGACTGCCGGTTGAAGGACAAGCAGTGATTGGTCATGGAGAGGGAAATTGGCCAGCATTAGTTCATGAGCTACTAGGGGTTTGGCCGGAAAACCCTCAAGACCCCACACAGCCGAAGATCATCGTTGGATCGTCATTGAAGCTGACTTGGCTCCGACAACATTTTAGCGCGCTAGAGGATGACGCGGATGATGTGACGATTGATAGATATGCGCGAGCTTACATCTTGTACTTGTTTGGATGTATCTTGTTTCCAGACAAGAGCGGCGACTCGGTACAGTTGATCTATCTCCCTCTACTGGGAGACTTGGAGCGCGTGGATGAGTTCAGTTGGGGAAGTGCTACCCTAGCGTATCTGTATCGTAACTTATGTCGAGCATCTCGTAAGGGTGCCAAGGACATTGGTGGTTGCTTGATGTTGTTACAGATATGGTCATGGGAGCACATTCATATAGGGAGGCCCATTATTCGGACGATTCGACCCGATGGGCAACATGATCAGGAAGATGACGCGGGTGATTTTGAAACGGTTTTAGGGTCACAGCATCGGCGTGGGTTGGATCCTTTAGCTGTAAGGTAGCAACACTCAATTCACTATTCAAATTCATAATTTTACTATTTTATGATAAATGGAAATGTTAAACAATGTTTATTTGTTTGCAGCTGGCTTCGCGTATATCTTTCGAGATCCCACTCCCCACATACGCTCGTCTACTATAAAGACACACTTGATCGACAACGGGACGAGCAGGTTATTAACATTTACTGTTTGTATTAGTTATGAATAAATTGTATATATTACTGAGCATATTGCTTACTATTACAGATGACATGGCAGCCTTACACAGCGGCTAAGATGGACGCTCTGCCGCACATATGTACATCGGGCCACGAGATTTGGAGATCACGTTGTTCACTTATTTGTTTTGACATCGTGGAGCTACACCTCCCGGATCGTGTTATGCGTCAATTCGGTTTGGAGTAGGTTATTCCGCAAGCCTGTGATACCCAACCTCAACTACATGCGATCGATCAGGGGACTGGGGACAAGAACTACCTCGTACGACATAGATCGCATGTAGATGCATGGAATGACCGAGCATCTACATTGGTTCGAGGAGATAACTTCACAGGTCAAAGCTCTGCTATGTACATGAGTTGGTACAGGCGTATCTCCATATTACGCCTAACGAACACCACATTTGCGCAGCCAGGATCACATTACCATCCGACATCTACGTTACTGGTACGTCTTCTTTCAACACTCATAACATATAGTAATATTTTTATGTGAATCTTTTAACAATATAATGATAACAAACAGGCTGAGCGCATCCGATCGGTGCTCATACAATGCAATGACACGATTCAAGGGGCCGCTACATCACCAGTTGATGTGGGATATCGGCTATGTTCTCAGACCCTAGACTCCATCAACACGTCATTGACCGATGCATTGAGTCAGGCGAGTTATGAGTACCTTATACCGACTCCACCCGTCATTGGCGAGGTAGATGACACATTCCACACTCCTTCTCCACGGAGTTCAGCCCACCGAGGTAGCTCTTCCGAAGGATCCAGTTCTCGGTCCACAAGAGGTCGCCAGCGTTCATCTACTCGAGGTCGGTCTTCCAGATCGCCATCGACATCCAGTACTATGTCCCCATTCGTTCCTCCAGCTTCCATCACCACTCCTCCTCCACATCCATCGCCTCCGCAAAGGATCATCACATATCAGCATGCTAGTCAACGACGAGCTCCTACTCTTAATGTCATTGCGGAGGTTGACGAGTTCACACCATCATCATCCACTGGTGCGCAAAACAAAAGGGGCCGGGGGTTGTAGTTTAACAAACTTTGTACATTCTTATATGATTTGAACTTCTTGTATGACTTTCCATGATTGTAATATATCTTCGCATTATTTTCATGATTAATTTTTTCAAATCAAGCTGGTTCGTAATTGATTATTATGGAATAGATGGTATTGAACTAGTTTAATGCAGGTTGCGTTCACTATTTAGGGGAAATGAAAGAAAAAAAAATTGTTGCAGGCCACAAGCAAACCGCCACATGAAGTGGCGGTTTACCAGGGACCAAACCGCCACTTGAGATGGCGGTTTGCCTTGACCAAACCACCACTTAAGATGGCGGTTTGCCTTGACCAAACCGCCACTTCATGTGGCATTTTAGCACTTAAGGGAAACCGCCATCTCAAGTGGCGGTTTTCTTTGAAAAATTAAAAAAAAAATTATTTTTCCACGTGGACGGTATTGTGGGAAATACTTTCCCACATAGTGCAAAGTGGGAATTATTTTTTTTTAGCAATATTAAGGGAAATGATTCGAAATATGGGTTAGATGTTTTTATATTTTTTCCCTCTCAAATAATTTACCCACTTACTTAAAAAAAAAAATTATGATTTCATTTCCGTCTTGCTCTCTTCTTCTTCCTTAACCTCCTTCCCAATAAAAAAAAGATAAGATAAAGACCACCTCTACCAGTCACCAGCTACAGCCGCCAGTCGCCGACCACCAAAAGCCGCCACCACCAACAGGCTGCTACGCGCCTCTCCTCCCCTCTTCCCCATTTTTGTGAGCTTCTTCCTTCCTTTGCATGTTAGGGTTTTAATTTCATTGAAAATACGAGTTATGATGTTAAATTATGCTACAACTATTGAATCTTGATAAAAATTAGTAGGGATTAGTTTTAGAAGTGTGAATTGAACATGAATAAGTTAGGGTTTGGATTGGGATTGATAATTTTAAAGCTGTAATTCGTAAAAATCCTAAACTTAAAAGATGTAGATCGCAATTAAATCTTTTCTAATATTCAAAGTATATAAATTAAATGAGGATTTTTTTTTAATCTTTTTAACCATTTCTAACAAACTTTTAACAAACTTTTGACTAATTTAACTACCATTTTTAAAAATGTTAAACCTTAATGCTACAATGTAAAAAAATTTTATAAAAATACTATCTTTGGCATTTCCATCTTCCCTCCTCCAACACCGCCACCATCTCTCCACCCTCCCCATTCACTCTCCTCAACCATCTATAAAAAGAACGATCCCGGTTAAAGAGAGATAACAGCGTGCCGTCTTCATGTTAACAAAGATTAAAAACACTACAAGCATTATGGCATGTGTACAAGAACTTGTCACAACGAAGAATTAGCTTCATTAAAAAGGCAAAGGGTATATATAATTTGACACAAACAGAAAGCATGTACAAATGCCTAGATCAGATCAACAAGACTGCTACTTCTATATATATCGACCATAATTTTCGTTGCCCAATTGTTTCTTCTTCCTTCTCCAGGTCACCTTTTTTCATATATCCCGTCGAACAAACACTATCCACTAATACTATTTTATGATCAAAAGCAAATGCCTTTTATTTACATGCTACCCAGAAGATTTTCTGACCCACCTTCCTCCAGGTCGAGCCTTGCGCCTCATGCGCTGTCTCTTGTTCTTGGGTGTACTCATCGACTTGGGACGTACTTTTACTGCCGATTGCTCACCAGGGGCTGGTGATTTGCTGGGAGAAATAGGAACAGCGAGATGTTGAACATCCTCCACTTTCACTTCAGTTATCGACTGATGCTCTAAAGCATTCGACTCTTCCTTCGCTGATTGATTAGAGAGTAAAATTTCACTCCTAATCTACAAAAAGATATCAAACAGTCCGTTACACGAAAGTTGATCGATATGAACATAATTAACATTTATACCTATACAAGACTTCTAGTTTTATACTTTATCACTACTCACTATAAACTTAAATTTATTTATCAAGAATTTTGTGAATAATGTTAGAAAGTTGCCCCACATCAAGAGTCTTGCAATGAGTTTTATTAATCTAGATCGCATGCAAGAGTCACTACAAAATTCATTGTAAGACTATAGCATTGTCGACACGTTAGAAAAGGCAAAAAGAGAAAACTAACCTCGAGACCGAGACCCTTCTCCCCGATTCGTAGCTGTTCAGAAGTTCTAATCATGTGAGGAAGAGAGTTCACTTCCCCACGGCCAGAAACTACACGTTTAGGCGAGACTAAATTTTCACTATTCACTTTGGGCAAAATTGAACTTGGGCCAGAGCTCAAAAATGGTCCACGTAAACCTAACTTAGAGTTTGCAGATGTGAATCTTCCGGTATTTTCCGTGATCACTTCATCAATCCTCGCCTTCAACTCACGGACACGAATCTGAGTCATTTCAATGTACTGTAGAACCTTTTCAAAGGCATCGCTGTCCTTGAACTCAAGAAATATCCATTCTCCAATATCATCAAATTCACCAGAAGTCGTTACTGCAGGAGATATATCAGGAAAAGCCAAGCCATTAAGTAAAAATGAATGCATGTGCATGAGAATTTTGTAATATCAACACAAAAAATTATAAATAAAATCGGATATCAAATTTATTAAAGAAATAAAATACACTTCGGACTGGAGAACAAGCACTTTACATGAGAAAAAAAACAGGACTGTCTGCTCACATGTTACATTTTTCTACGGATGACGCTTGCGGAGAAATGATATGATATAAAAAAAGCACAAAAAGGTACAACAATAATTAGACAAACAAGACTGTTGAAAAATGATATGACGCTCAAGGAAAAATTTACATACAAAATTCCACAAAGCCGCAGATTCTAGTGCACATCACAAAGCCTATATAGTCTTCTCGCTAAGGGGTTGTTTGGTAAACGGAATGGAATAAAAATAAATAAGAAAGCGAAACAGAAATAATAACTGTTATTATTGTTTACTGTTTAGTATAAATGTTCAAATGGATTAATAAATTTTATTATTCCCAATTTTCTATCTTTATTGAACTATGCGCCATTTCTTCCATTGACAAGATCAAATTTAGGTATAAAACTTCAATCTTTACCGACTTAGCGGCAATTATTTTTTTACTACGGCTCAAAACTGCACTCAATTTCACTCAAATCACAACCTTTTCGTTTCTTATACTCTATATCATATTACAACCTTGAATAAAATCAAATACAATTCAATCAAATTGCAAAAACATATCAAGAAAACCTCAATTCAGGGATGAAATAGTTATCAAAAGAAGAGAGAAAGTGATGAAGAGAAGAAAAGAGGGTGGCAAGCAGGTAAAATTGGGAGAAGAGTGCAACATTCTCAGAGAAAGAGAAAGAACATAATCAAATCATTTTTTATTTATTCATATTTTGTAAATAGGAGGTATTGGTTTTGTTATCGGCGGGATGGGAGCAGAAACTAGGCATTGCAACGGGCCGGATAAGGTCGTGGTGGGGTTCTAGCCGAAACGGGCCGTGCTAGGCCTTGAAAAATAGGAAATGGGCTTTGAACGGGTTGGGCCCATTAAGCCCAATCCGGCCCCACCCGACTCGTTTATCTTATTTTCTCTAAATTTCTTGCACAAAGTCATATTATTAAATTTCATTACTTAACTCGGAAACAAAATTTCTTATTTGATGCTCCTTACATTAATGTCATATTATTAAATTTCATTAGTTCAAAAGCTGATACAATTTTAATGAATTGGCAGTTGATCAAAACTGATGAAATTAGTAAAGAAAATCAATTCCATAATTCCATAGAGGACTAGTAATTGTCAATATCAAATCAAATCCGATCAATATAAAAATTAAAGTACATTCATTGATATTAAAATTAACATTAAAAAATGTCAGAAATTAAAAGAAGGAAGAAGCATATTAATATTAAATAATGTACCAGTGACATTGAAGCAAACACGAGATGCTTTGGTGGTACTGAACATTTTCTCCAGCATTTTCAATTGTCATTTTTTCTCTTAAAATCGATTAAAACCTAGAAAATACCTTATTCTTCGAAATCAATTCAAAAAAAAATCAATCTGCAGAAAAAACCACGAATAGAAAGACAGAGGAATTTATACGACGGAGGGTGAAATTGGGGATTATGCCATTTTACAATTAGAAAATTGGAAGTCGTTTACCGGAATGGATTATGTAGGAAATTGGAAGTCATTTACTGGAGAAAACACCGCGAATATAAACTATATAATACAAGCAATAATTTTTAATATATTCCCGATTGGGATTGGGGTTTTTATAAACAGAGCCTGGATACTTCATTTTATTGGTCCAACCGAGCCAACCATAAATTATTCTCAGTGAGAATATTAACCTAAATCTCCCTAAAACTAAAAAACGGATCGAATTGCATTTCATGTCCAAATTTTGGATGATTTAATCAATCTTTCTTGGGAAAAATGGAGGATATCTCAATCGGGAGAGATAATGGGAAAATCCCATATGACCCAATATATCTAACAAGTCGCACTATATGTCAACCCAAGATGCATCTTCCTCTCTAGGACTTCGAAAGGGAACTTTTGGAACACCAATAGGCATTAAATGATATTCCTGCTCCTATGATGAATCAAAAATTAAGAGTGTACATTGGGGAAAATTTCTACTTCAAAGAGGATGATTTTTAAGTTTCAAAGTTGATGGACCGGCCTAATGCATAGGTCTAGTGTAAACTAAGTAATGATAATAGTTAACGTAAAGTAATGGTAATAGTTATCTAAGCAACAAACAAAAGCACTATAATGGTAACGTTTTATCTGTTTCCATTTAACTTCCTTCAAATCTCTGTGCCAAACGACCCCTAAATATTTTGCACATTTCATCTAATACTCATACTATCACAAAATAATTGATAAAACAATGTCAAAGCATTAATCCCAACAATATGGGCCAACTATGTTTTAAAAAAAGAAAGAAATGTGTTAGTAGCCTCAAAATCCTTTCAGAAAATGAGTTATGAGAACATAAGAAACATGCTAATTATTACAAAGAGCAAAGATTTTGGTCTCACCAGTATTGCTTGGGTTATCATCCAAATAAGCTGAGCCACCAGAAGTTCTCTTACTTGCTGCAGAAACAAATACCGCATGAGAATGGTCCCTCTTCGAAAATAATTCAACAAAATATTTTGGTTTATAATTGTATCACAATTTCAGCCAGAATGCATACCGGAATAATAGAGGTCACACCAATACTACCGAGAAACATAAAAAGCATGAAATATCCTAAGGGTCCTCAAAGCCTAGGCATCATGCGAATGTGCTAGCCTTTGGGTGTAAGGTTTAACGGGCCCTAAAATCTAAGAAAAATATAAACCCCCTAAAAAACATTGAAAAAACCTAAATGAAGAAAATTAAACATAGAGAACCTGAGAAAAAGAAAACGAAAAGAGAAAACATATGTCATGAGAGCATACATTGAAACTTCAAAGGAACAAATCCTAAAGAAAGCAAGAACTATTACTTGTTCTGCACAAAAATCTTAGATAAAAGATAAAGATAACAATATAGTTGTGCCCGCATAGGGCCCGATCCAATACGTGCCTTGTGTCTTCTTTCCCGTGTCTATGTCGACAATACAAGGTGCAACTGTTCTATTTCCAAGTACCGTTGGTTCCCACACCTTCAATGAGTATGTTAAAAATATCGATGTAACCCGATCACAGAGCAATTGAATATAGACACCCTGCCCCCACTTTCCAATTTTAAACCATACCCTTTGACATTAAGATAAGGTATTAAAGTCCCAATAAATAAACCAAATTAAAGTATTTACATAAATAAATAGCATACCAAAATATGAGAACAAGCTATGAGATGACGAATAGGCAGCGACGTCTACCATTTCTTCTACTCTTCTCCGTTTTTTCCTCTTAAAAACCCTTCTTGACCGGTTCTGGCAAACAAAAGGAGCTGACTTTATAGCAAGGTCTTCAGCGGCACAATTCTCTAACTCAAACTTCTTTCTTCTACCACATTCTGCTAGCTCCCGATCATATTTGGATTCTAGGTAGTCTAGTTTCCTCATCTGCAACTCTGCCCATTTACACCTCCACATAACAGGTTGTACATATTTTCTCCAATGAGATGTCACCTTCTTCCTGAGCATGCGGACCACAATTACAAAACAGTACGTGGGGCATACAGAGGAATACAGAATGAAAAACCTCATGTACAGAAAGTAAAAAATTGAAGAAGCAAGGGACTACAAGCACACCGGTAAGCATCATTACAATCGTACTTAGTGTTGGAATGTCAAAATATGAGGGAGCATGTAGCAGTAAGATCTTCCGGAGTTCCAAAAGTTCACAATACATACACAAAAACAAGAGAATTGCAATTATACGGCCATCCAAGCATCAGAGTATGAATTTGGGAGACATGTTAAATAATGGAACTTCAAAAACCAAGGATCAGTTCGGCACTTAAGGTTTCAAAACCACTTTCTAGCATCACTAATACTAACTAAAACTACAACACAAAATGAAGCATTGTGATGATTATATTTCTGCCAGAAGGCACAATCTTGCAAAAGTGTATTACTTATGTTGCTCTGTAATCTAGCACCTATCACCTTTGTTACATGGAACGACATTCGGTTTGAACGAGGAACGGGAACAGGAACGTGAACAACAAGCGCAACCTAGATTGACTGGGGAACGACTGGGTGTGAGATACATTATAAATATATTTGAAAACAAAATCAAACTAAAATGGATTTTGTTGTTTTAAGAAATTGATAGTGGAATTTTTTTGTTTCCTAGGTTTCATCTTTTTTTCCTCCTTTTTTCTCTAATTTGTAAATGAAGGCCAAAATACCTTTTAAAAAAGGTCTTCTACGCCGGGAAGTCATCTTGAGCGATTCAGATCGCATTTCGTGGTGATTGAAGACAAACGTTCTTGGATCGCATAACGTGGCTACATTCCACGTTCCATGTAACTATATTATCACTTCCCTAATGTTATAACCCGTAACGTCCTCCTAAGGAACTCAAGGCTCTCAAAAAGCTTTGGAATTGGATATGATGTGCAACACAAATGTAAAATTTATACCTCGGCCCCCTACTAGTTATAAAGGATCACACATTAAAACCCAAGTCCAACATGTCTACAATAAAGTAGGTGTAGATTCTGAATAGCAACTAACAATAAGCTATTATACAATTCACTATAACGGAAATTTCATAAAGCAATAACCAATTTAACAATGAAGAAATACACAGAAAAAGCCATTCACCTTACACAGTCTTGTTTACATACTCTCAATCTATGCTACTTGGACTCGGATACTAATGTCATATTGGTACGTGTCCAAGTGTCGGATTCGTCTAAATATTCAATTTAACGCCTAAAATAAATGTAAATGTCGTACAAATGTCCGAGCATTAAGGATCGGACACGAATGCGTGAGCAAACTGAAGAGTCCAAATAACATAGCTCTCAATAAAAGACTCAATAGACAATAACAGACTGAGAAAAGAGATAATAGGCACAAAATCATCAGAATATTTTTCCATTTACTCCAACTTGACTCGTTCAAACAAATAATTTTTCCATCAATCAGCGTACTCTTTCATGCTTATAACGATTATAAATCAATAACAAAAACATAATTAAAAATGTTAAAATAACAAAAATTAAAATGGAAATAAAAAATCAAGTTACCTGGTTTTGAATAAATCAAGTCTATCCAACTCTTTCAATGATCCATCACCATCCCTCAACCGAGACTCAACTTCCACATCACTAGCAGCTCCAGCAGTTCCAATCCCAGAATCTGTACACCCAAACGAGCTCGAATTTTCCGTTGCATCAAGAGATTCCCTATCCGCCATCATCTCCTCAACAACAACCCCATTCCCCACAACATCAACATCTACATCCTCATTTGGCCCCATAGTCATACCTTGATCGCAATCGACTTCCATATGAAAACTATTATCCTCATAATTACTAGCACATGTGATCATCAAATTCTCTTTGGGGTTTTTCTCTTCACATTTACTTGCACTAACATCCGATTTCTCTTCGTGTAATTTAACACTACTGGCATTCTCTTTGATACTAACCGGAGAAGATTCCATTATATTATTTAAATTTTGACTCATACCTACTTCAAGAACCATCATTCCAAATGCCCAATCATAAAGTTTCCATCCTTTCTACAAATACAGCTCATTCCAAACAATCAATTTCAAAGAATCCGTTGTTTAAACAACCAATCATGAAGCTTTTTGCAACTGCCCATCAATCAAAAACTTGCAAATTATTTACTATAGAACTCAACTTAATTAATTTTTCTCAACCAACATTGAGATGTTTCATGGGGTTAAGATGAAAGTTGCAAGCTTTTTGTTACACAAATGATGATTAAAGTTTCTGACCCAGATGAAAAAAAACCTAATTGAATAAAAATTTAACTATAAAAGAAGGGGATTGGACAAAAACCCAACAAAATTCAAACAAAGGCAACAGAAATTTCAATTGAAATTAGAAAAAATTACCCAATAACAAAGATAATCCAAAAACTTCATATAAAAACCAGAATCATAATAAGAAAGCAAAATTAATAAAGGAAGAAAGGCTGAAGGGAATTTTTTTTTTTTTTTTTTTGAAATTTTGAAGAGCGATACCTGGGTGAAAATTAAATGATGATTTGAACACTTCTAAGGGGACAAAAGAAAGCTGGGATTTCGGAGTGTTTGGTTGGAAGTGGAGAAGGTAAACACTTGAGGGGTAAGAGAGAGAATGGCAAGTAGCTTTGAAAACTTGACAGGCAAGGCTATAATGCTCAAATATGGATCTTATTTAACTTTTTGTTTTCTTGGACTTTTGTTTTAATTTTTATCGGCTGTTTTCTCGTTTCTTAAGAAAAATTATCATTTATCCGAAAAAAAAAATAAACTATCACAAATTATTAATTCTTAGTTTTCTAATATAGTTTCCACATAGAATGGTCACGAAAATAAATAGTTGTTTTAAATAATAAAATAGGAGTATTATTTTAAAAATATTAAAAGGTTATTGGAAAAAATATAGAAACTACAACTAACAAAAAAATATTTTTATTAAGTTTGTGAGAAACATGTAAGGACCAAAACGTTTATAAAAGATAAAAATATTAAAATAAGGATGAAAAAGATTATTTTTGTCCAAAGATAAAAATAGAAAAATTTTGTGTGAAAACAATAAATAAAACACCCAAAATAACAAATGAGAACTTTTTTAAGGAACGAAGGGAGTATATAATAAAGCGTTCGGTGATAAACTTCATACATAAGTTAAATAACTCAATTTAAATTAATTATGCAAATATAATTGTTTGCTTTGAGACTGTTTCTAAGATCATAATAGAATCTCATAAATTATACGTCCTCGATTTTAAATGTTCTCATAATGAATGTCCGCAAGAATTATAAAAAAAACTTTTTTTTATGGTGTATATATTAAATGATAGAATTAATGAAGAAAAGTGAAGATCATTAACATTAAAATAAAGTAAATAAAATTAGTGAAAAAAATAAAAATTACAATTATTAAAAAATATTTAAATAAATTAGTGAAAACATGTAGGGATTTTTTGAGACAGTCCCTATTTTAGCGGCTTAATTAATAGTAATTAATTAAGTTAATTTGAATACTAAATTTTTAAGTATGTTATTTTATTTAGACTCAGAATAATATTTTATTATTTAAGATATTAGTCCTATTAAATTAGAGATAAAAGTAAGTTATACGATGAAAATAGGGTAAAAAGTAAAGTGTCTTATGGTTAGACACATAAACGTATAAGGTGTCAAACCTTTAACAATATCAACTTACTCATCTTCCTTCATTTATTTTAAAATAAATATAGAAAACAAACCAGACTCAAAATTGAGCTCTCCTCCTCCCTTAAACCTCAACACCATTATCAATCATCACTACCTAGAGATGGCAATAGGTATTGTACCCGACACGGATCCGTGGATCCGTATCCGTTTTCACGGATTTGGGTCCTAAAAATATAGACCCGTCGGATCCGGTTCGAATTCAGATTCGTTTAAATTTTACGGGTCCGGATCCGGATCTGAGAAAAATACTTAGACCGGGACCCGGGGATCTGGAGGACCCGTTTTATTTAATTTTTTTTTTATATCAAAAATATGTTAAAATACCTCCCTCACAGTCACTGCCTCATCACGACACACCCTCATCAATTCAGTCATCACATACTCCTCCCTCACTGCCTCCCACTCCCAGTCGACAGACTCGAGTACTCGACACTGATGATATTGATGAAGAATCAGTGAGTTTGATTTTGAAGTTCTTTAATAATTTGAACCTCATGTAACTACCATTGACAATTACGAATTTGAAATATTGATATTTGATAGGTGGCAAAGCTTTAGAATCTGATGGAGCAAGATTATGAGATTGGGTAAGTTTTGATGTGTAGTGTAATTGATGAATGGCGTGATCATCTCTTAGATTAACCATGCTTATTATTGTTGCTAACTACTCATTATGAATGTTCCCGATCATGATTCAGATTGACCATTCGAGACAAAATTACTCCTCATGTTGTATCATGGTTTACTGGAGAGGCAACTCAGGGGGTTGAATTTGATGATATAAATGATGATGGGGATGATGAAGAAGAAGAAGATGACGATGATGAAGACGAAGACGATTCAAAAACACAAGTCAGACCCGTTTTGGACCCGGATCCTGATCTGGGTCTTGCAAAACTGGACCCGCGGATCTGGGTCTGGATCTGGATCCTGTTCTTGAAAACGGATCTGGATCCGGGTCCACTGGACCCGGTCCAGATCCGAGCCGTTTCCATCCCTATCACTACCACCATCGTGCCTCCACACGCGCCGCCACTGCTGCGCCACCTTTGCCGCCACTTCAGTCACCACCTTCTCACCTCTTTATTTTTGGTAAAGTTTCATGTCTTGCTATTGATATCGAAGTTAGGGTTTTATTAATTTGGGGTTTTTGAGTTGAATCTCAATTAGGCTTATAGAATCAAGTTAGGATTTCTGATTTGGGGAATAATTAGTGAATTGAAGTTCCATTGGGAGATAATGAAGTTGATCATTGAAGAGGTGATTCATCCATAGTTTTCAAAAAGCTTGTATATCAACTTTTAATGGAGATTTTCTCATAAAAGAGGTAAGACACAATTAGTAAAGCTTTTCAAGTTTAATTTTTTGTAATTGATTTATATAGAAAATTCATTTGATTATGACTATGATTTTGATTTAATATATTGTTTATTGTTGAAAATCTTATTTATTATGGTTTGAGTTTGTAATGACTAAGTTATTGTCAAGATTGTTGAGTTTAAACTTCAAGTTGAACTTGGGTGATTATGATCTTGTTTTTGGGTTATAGTTTGAGTATCAATTAGATTTATTTAGGTAATTTGATTATGATATCAAATTAGGTTTCTAGTATCAAATTGAGTTTCTTATCAAGTTTTGAGTTCTTGTTTAATGTTGATTAGTAATGGTTATTTGGGTTTAATTTTTACATTAATTGGGTAATTAATTCAAGTATTAAAGTTGGATTCATTTGGGTTCTCTTTGAGTTCTAATTCATGCGGTAGTATTTAATTAGTGGTTACAATTTGGGGTTTTAATTCATCTTCAAAGTTAAAAAAACAAAGTTCATTTATAGTCCTTAAAAATTCAGATTGTCCTCTCTGTTGTCGACTGTTTTCGAGCATCTTCTAGCCATTTCTGGGTTTTGGTGTTTGCATATGATTTGTAGAGCTCTGAGTCGCAGTCGCGTAGGCACTTGAATCACCCCCAAATGAGTTCTTATGTGAGAGTTATGACTAAAATACTAATAGGTTGTCATGAAAATCGAGAATAATCAATTATGAGATTAATCGTTCAAATTGAGATTTCAATTGGGTATTCCTTTAATTAAGTATTTAGGATTATTTTATGTTTCTTTATTGGGTAATTATGGATGGTATAGATTTGTTGAGTATTATTGACAGTGATGCAAAAAGGGGCTTGGATTATTATCTTTTGGAGTTAGAAGTTGATGCACACAAGGTGTTTGTTCAAATGCATCAATGAATTCTTTGATTTTCTAATATGATTTTTGGTTGAAGAATTTGCTCATAAAGATAACCTACAAACATCTAATATCATTTAAAGCTAATTTAAGTATTTTTATGTTCAATTGATGATGGAAAAATATTGGTTGTATTGCTTTGTTTATGTAATAATATTATTAGTATTGTAAAATGATTTTAATTTAAAATTAATCATGTTATAAAAATTCTATTTGATTAAAAAGTATATTAATATTTTATTTATTTAAAGAGATTACAAAAGTATGTTTTGTATGTTATTGACTTATAAAATGTGAGTCTTGAAATATCGTATTATGAAAATGAAGTATGGTTGTTGATTTCAAAGAAAATCAATTGAATTATTGTTTTGTTTTATATTGAAATATTCGACATTGAAAAATGTCCGTTTTTGGGAATTGGCAACGGATATTTATATCCGGATTATTGTGAAATCCTATAGCTTGATAATAGGTAATGGTTATTCGGATAGGTCTCTAGCCCCTAATCCCGTTTCGTTCTTGCAAGAGTCGTATTTTCGGTGATGCGATCACCAGGTGTGTTCAGGATTTAGATCAAGCCTACTTCCTTACGGTCCATATATTCCCACGTTTTTAAGTGTTGTTATATTATTGTTTTAATATGAGTTTTGAATAAATACGTTTGGTATATAAAGTTTTGTTTGTTTCGCAAATGAAATCATATGTTTTCATTTGCCGTATTGTTTCGCTATTGACTTGTAAATTAATAGTCGTATTTTGATTTTCGCTATTAACTTCTGAAGTTATAGTCGTGATTTAATTCGCTTTGAACTAAAGGTTCTTAGCTTTATTGATGTCGATACCAAACGATCTTTTAAAAGAGTTTGAGTTTTGATAATTTAATATTTTATCAGGAAAATAGGATTTCTTGGGGGAGCGCGTGCTACCCGACCAACTATTAAATAAAAAAAGTTCCTTAGAAGAATAACAAATGGAATAACTCAAAATAGAAAATGAGAAAAACTTCAACGAACGGAGGGAATATATGGCCAAAATCCAAGTGAAAAGCCCAGGCACTTGCCTATCCTTGTTAATTTTTAGTCGATATTATGCTCCAGATTGTGGAGCTTCACGGTTTTTTTATGTGATTTTCAAATGCCATCATTTCTTGCTCGATTAATAGATTTGAGTGTTCGAAGTGGCGTTGGAAAGAGTTCATCTTAATTATTCATTTTCCACTTGAGTTACTGAAAAAAATTTAAATGTAAAAAATATAGTATTTTAAAGATAACTATATCTCTTAGAGGATAAATCTGAAATTTAGCTTAACTTTTTACTTGCCCAATAACTCTTTAACATCAAGACTAATCGTGTTAAAAGGTCTAAGTTGATTCAAGTAATATGAGGAAATGGAAGAATTGTGTGACGATATAACTCAAGATCCTTCATAAAATGTGATACAGCTTTTTTACTGAGATAAAATTCAATTCTCAAGCGCGAAACCTCTCTAAACCCATTCAAATGAGCAAATAATTGGAACCTAAAATCTGTAGTATTTAGCATTTATCATTTGATGTTCCTTTCTATCTTTGAGGGTACATAATATTTTATTTATGTCGTTCTTTATAATTTCCCCATATTTGCAATGAAATTAACCTAACCCATTATTAATCCGGCCAAAATCAAACATTTGAAATTAACAAGTTTTTGTAATAAAAAATTTTAAAAACAAGCGATCCTTGTGACTATTTTCCGAAATAAATGTCTTCTTATTCGAGCCTCAGGTCGTGTTTGGCATTATAACAATAGAAATGAGAAAATCTTGTTAAAGTCAAGTAAAGTTTTGCTTCCTGTTGTTAACAATGAATAATATATATTATAGTTTTTTTAATTAAAAAGTCATAATTTTAAAAAGTAATTAAAAATATAAAAACTATTTATACACTCATTGTAAAACTGAATAAGACCTAATAAGAGGCTCAAAGAAAAAACACTTAATTTTTAAAATAGTTTTGAGGATGTTTTTTTAAATCTTTTTATTAAAACAAGCTCCTTTATTTCAACACAAATTGTTGTAAGAGACGGTCTCTATGAGATATCGTCTCTAATTGGGCTGGTCCGTTATATATTTTTGTGACAAACGAAAAATGTAGTGTAACTGCACGTTTACTCGGTAGGATTTTAGGATACCTCAAGTAGGCATTCAGGGTACGTCAAGTATGGTTTTACAGTATGTTAAGTTGTCAAATAGGTATTTTTAATCGTCTAATTCTTGTAAACCTTAAACACCTACTTGGTACATCTCAAAACAACTATTTGACACACGTTAAACAACTACTTGACATACCTCAAATACCTGCTTTAGATATCCAAACTCATACTTAACATACCTCAAAGACATACTTGACAACCTAAATACTTGGTATTTCCAAATTCCTACCTAGCATACCTCAAACACTTACTGGGTATACCGTAAACACCTAATTAGTATATCTCAAATACCTATTTGATATACCTCAAACACCTATTTGACAACTCCAAAATACCTACTTAGTATACCTAAAATATCTGCTTAGTATATCTCAAATTTCTACTTGATATAGATCAAACACTTACTTGACAACCCTAAATAGCTAAATTCTTACTTGGTATACCCTATATCCCCACCATAAAGATATTTTAAAAAATAATAAACTAACATTTTTTAATTAAATAGTTTTTATGAGCTGAGCCTCCTCCTGAAAGAGACATACTCTCATGAGAACTATTACTTACTCCCTTTTATTCTACCTATTAGGGATGCAGGCGGGGCGGGTCTAATAGGAGACCCGCCCTATCCCCGCCTCATCGGGGAGGGGATGGGTCCCGGTTTGATGGGTCATGGGGCGGGTACGGGTATAAAATTCATACCCACCGCGGGGATGGGGATGGGGATAGGTTTTAGGTGATACCCGCCCCATCCCCGCCCCGCCCCGCCCCGCCCCGCCTCAAGATACCCGCCTCAAAATATGTACAAATTTTGGAAAACCGGGTACCCGGTATCCGGTTTATATTTAAAAAAAAAATAATTTTCAAAACCCTAAATTTGGCCTTTTGGAGCCTAATTGGAGATTTGATAAGGATTATGAAAATCATAAGATGCATAATCTAAACAAACAGTAAAGAATTAGAAATGGGTGGATCCTGGAAGATAGATAGCTAATCAATTTTTTTTCATGAAGTAAGCTTCATCCAGTATCAAATTTTAAATTTTATTTTTGTTTTTTTTCATGTTTACTTTTTGTTTTACTTATTTGTTAACTAGTGTTTTATTTTTTTTGTTTAATGATAATTTAATTTAATTTAGTTTTAGCATGTTTTAATATTGTTCTGATTAGTGTATTTTTTTATTTTGTTGGTTATTTTATATTTAATTGTTATCTTAGTTTGGATGATTTTATATTTACTTTGGATGATTTTGAGTTGATGTTGAAATACTTTTGTTTTAGACATGTATATTTGTTTGACACTTTGGTTATGCGTTTGTTTGAGACAAGGATTGAATATAAATATGTGGCACAGATGGGTATTAAGCGGGGATTTAACGGGTAGTGGGGCGGGGAAAATGGGTATTACAAAGGGATGGATACCCAAATGGGTGGTGGGGCGGGGATGGTTTTAGATACAAACCCATCGGGGCGGGGACGGGGAAAAAAATTATACCCGCCGCGGGGATGGGGATGGGGATGGGGATTGCATTAACAGATGGGGATGGGGATGGTAATTCCAATATCCGCCCCGTCCCGCCCCGTTTGCATCCCTACTACCTATTAGTCCAATTTATTTTTTTTCGCTATTCACTTATCACTCTTAATTTGTATTTTATTCTTAATTTTTAAGTTAAAACATACTCAAGTTGGATCTTGTTTGATTCGTCTCAACACAAAAATTATTAATATCAATTTTATAATTTTTAATTGAAAACAATTAGAAATTTAAAGAGTTAAAATATTGTCTTGACAAGTTTAGAAAATTAAATAAGATTAATAAATTGACTATGAGGTAGTATTATTTTAAAAGTTTTGCTAAAATCGACCCACTTAAAAATTAGAAATGGATCTAATTAAACGACCATTTTATGAAGTCTATGCGGTCTCTACCAATCCCAACAAATTCAAACGACACTGCCTTACGCCCTTAGCCCTTACCCTTCCCAATTCCCATCACATCTCCATAGTCGACCCTTCGACCTTCTCTTTACCCTAATAGAACTAAATGAATATCGTTTCAAATAAAAAAAAAAAATGAATATCCTTTATTAAAATATATTTATTACTACTTTACAAGTAATATTTTCTCTCAAAACTAGTTTCAAACTTTCTAATACGTTAATTTAATTTTTAATATTTCTAATTATAAAAAATAAAATTCTAATTTAAACGATTAAAAAGATCTCGTATGATTATATTTTAACTTATAAATTAACGATAATATAAAAATTAAGCTACTTATCAAATTGTCTTTATATTTGTATATTGTTGTGCCCTTTCCTTCAAAAACATTTATCACCGACGGCGCAAAAGTGTACTTTTTCCAGAAGTTGCCGGGAGATTAATTCCGGCCACCACTAATATCGAGTTTCTCCGATTGCCTATATAAATTAATCAATCAGGAAATAAATTGATCATTTTGAAGATGGCGAAAAAGAGGAAATCTGCTGCTTCAAACCTAGATGAGGTGGATCGAACCATGTACACAACCTTTTGTAGCGCAGCAACCTCTCTTTCTCAACTTTATACACAAGCCATGAACCACCAGAAACTTTGTTTTCAGGCCGGTGAACGCCATGGACATGTATACATATCTTCCTTTCTTTTTTCGTTTTTCTTGTCATCCAAAATTTTGTCTTCTGTTTGTTTGTTCTTGTTTCTGGGTTTTTGATTGAATTGTTTTATTCTTACTTAATTTTTTAATTTCTTCAATTAAGGATTTTTTAATTGAGTTTTTGAATGCATTTTTTTGTTCTGGGTAGTTAATTTTTCTTATCTACTTATGATATGAATTTTAAAGTATTTTTATCATGAAGAGTTGGAGTTTTGAATGATGAGGAATTCTGGGCATCAATTGCTTAAAAAATTTCTTAGTGGTTTATTTAATTTGGTTAATTTGTGTTTGGATTATCCAGATCCTTAATCTGTGGTTGAACAACAATGGTATAGTCTTAATCCCAAAAGATTGGGTATCTATGTTTCAAGTTTATTTATATGATACTTTTAGGTGTCATTGGCTTAAGCTATAAACCTGCAAACAATTTTGCTATTAAAATTAATGTTTGCAATGTACTAATTGCTTGTTGAAAATTCTGCCTTTCGTTAGATGCACTTTTTGCAACCTCTTAATTTTTTCAAGTACTGTTATCTCTTTGTTTTTCAATCTTAGTGTATATGGCGTTGTTAACGATAAATTTGTAACTTCTAGTATGTCCTTGAACAAGGATGTATCTTTCCTGTTGGTGGAGTAAAGCATACCTTCGCTTTGAGGTTATGTGGTTTTCCTTGAGTTAGAACTTATCTTGTTACTTTAGACTACAATTGTTGTTTATGCATACATTGAACATTCTCAATGAGGTTTAGGATCATGATGTTTTGGGTTTTTTGTTGTGGTTAACGCAAAATAGTGATGCTAATATTGTGAAAAAGTGAGTGAAGATCTTTGATTGTTATTCATATCCTTTTATGGAAGTAAAGCGAGCTTTCTCAAATGATCATGTTATTAATGCATGCTGATTTTCGTTCTCAAATTCTTCTCAGTTCCTTACTCCTAAAGCTTCTTTATTTCATTACTCTATATAAAAGCAAGTTGTTTTTTATTTTTCCTTTTACGTAATGAATCATTAAGAGATATTTTGGGTTTGTACTAAAAAATTATAGTTAATCATTGTCAATGTTGATAGTGATGTTAGTATTAAGAAAAATGAGTGAGGATCTTGAAAGTATTATTTTTTTCCTTTGTGGGAAGTGAATTAAGATTTCTCAAATGATCATGCTATCAATGCGTGTTGATTTTAAATCTCAATCATGTAGCGGTTTTCAACTCCTAAACCTTGTTCACTTTAGTTAACCCTATATTTTAGTAAATTTTCCCCCCTTTTACGATCATGAATCATCAAGTAATGTTGACGAGAACCTTAGTTTAAAAAAGCGAGCGAAAGTGCGTGGCAATATAGGCGATTGGAAATACACAAGCGCACTCTGTCCCTTTTTTGTACCTTCACGCTGGGCTTTTGAATGTAAATGTAAAGTAGATCCAAGAGAATCCCAAAAGTACAAATAGTGGCGGAGATTTGTGATTTGGATTAGGGATAGTAATGGGTCAGACTCAGCTTGGATTATCCAACCTTCGAGTTTGCTTGGACAAACTCGGATTATATTTTTCAAACCACCTCTACTCGGAGTGGGATTATGCATACTCTAACTTTGCTCCGGCTCAAAGTCTCGGACCTCTGACGGAGTTTGGATTATCATCAAGCTTAATTTTTATCTATATTACACTTATGATTTAAATGCATAAAAAACTAATAGAGAAGTCTTTCAAATGAAATAAAACTTAACAACGAAAATATGTCTTTCAAATTTTAGAATTGCAATTTGAATCGTAGAATTGCAACTAGAATCGTACAGTTTTACTGATTCTACACGATTCTGAAAACACTCCACAAAAATGCTTACTTGGGCCTTACCCACCCAATCAACTATATCCCTGGACCTTAATTTCTACCTTTTTTTTTTGCTTTCTAATTATTAAATTAAGGCTCTTGACCATAATATTACTATTTTATGAACAATACGCGTGATAGTTGAGACTCTTAGCTTTTTAATAAAAATTCTTGCTTCCTTAGAGTTTCTTTTGTTGATTACTAGTTGAGGCTTGATTTCATTTGGTGTTACCGAGTTATTAATGATTGAATTGGTGTTCATAATTTATCATTTCTGAATTATTGACCGTGAAAATTATTGAGTTTTTCATTTGTTGTTATAATTAATAGGGCTTTAAAATGGTTACAATATAATGTGGCTTTGATAAACTTATCACAAGATCATTCTCCTTTGCATTGCTTAATTTACTAAGGATTATTCTACTATTTGATTCGATCTGATTATGAAAATTGTTTTTTATTTAAGTTAAATTCACGCTTTTAACAACTTTGGCTATAATTCACCTTAATTCTCTTTTCATATTCAATTATGAAACCAAAAACATTGTAATTAAAACTTTGAGTAGTATATTATTAACTGATATTAAAACATAAGTTTTTTGAATTTGACTTAATATAAAACACAATCGAGCTTAGACTTTTTACTTAAATTTGACATTTAATCTATGATTTAGATGTCAAGTTCTCAAATTTAGTTTGAATAAATTTATTTTCATCTTATTTTTAATATAAGTTCAAATTTGTTCAAATTTAAAAAATGGCTTAAATTTGAATTCGGAGTTGGGTATCGAGTGGAGTTGGGTCGAGTCGGAGTATTCGATTTTTTATGAAGTCCAACTTCGGTCCGTCTCTGAATCGGACTCGGACTATATAATCGCATTCAGAGTCAAATGAAAAGATGTTAGGCTTGTCAAAAGAAGAAGGGAGATAGAATGTTTATGAGTTGGTGATGAGAATCACCACAATTAGAATACAAATAGAGTGTGAAAAAGTGGATGAACAAGAAAGGATAGGTGGCTAAGCTTAAAATCCACACGATATATAGAAACCATCACTAATGAGCTTTAAAGGCCCTTAAGAAGTACCAATGCATGTATGGATGCAAATCATATAAAGCATAAGATCTTTCTTCCACTCTATATTAATCTAGTATAAAGGTTAAGACAAGGATAAGCAAAATGCTCAACTTTCTTCATTTATTCCTTAACTACTACAAATGTGAGTATATAATTATTAATAATAGACAATAACATCTTTATCATCCTTTCAATCCAAGCCCTTCAATTTAGGTAAACAATAATCCTTATGCAACTTTCCCCTTTTCATTCAAGTAATTCTATAGTTGTTGGCTTTGAAGCCAATCACCATAATAAATTTAACAAAATACAAATACAAATTTGTAAAATAATTAATTTTGATATTGAGATTATTGACGTTAACTAAATTTTTTTCTTATTTTATGTCAATTTTTTTAAAAAGTTATTTGCTACTTTTAAATATGTTATTTACATTTTAATTATTTTTCAATTAGTAAAAAAGAAATACATTAGATTCTATACTAATATATTCAATGATTGACAATGCATAATTGTGGTGGTTGAATTTGCAAAATTTTCAATTTTACTTGAGAAAATATATTACACGCCTATGTGGATGCTCAACTTCCCTCTTGCTACTTCTCCAACTTCCATGATGTTAACTCCTATTACGTCTTATGTAACTTTTGATTTTAACTTACTCGACTCAAGAGTAAGTTGCGTTGCTTCGTAATTTGCTCGATGTTTTCTTGAATTCTGAAATGATGAACTTCTGTTTGAAGCTAGGAACATAGAGGGTTTGTGCATTTAAAATGGCATATAATTTCCATAATAAACAATCAAAAATGATCTCAAAATTTAAGCTGAAAGGAAAATGTTAAATAGATTAGCCTTCTATAGAAGCAACAACAACAGGAAGAAAATTGATGACATAGATGGGTTGGATGAATCTACATCATCAATTTTCATCTTCTTATTGCTTTTATAGTATGTTATTTATTACTATATCTTGTTCAATACTCTTAATGCAAAGCTATAGTGTCTTACTTATTCCTTTACTTTTTTAGGAAAAACTTTATCAGTGGATCTTAAGACAACAAGAGACGGGTGTTAGAGTGACAACAATGGACATACTTACTTTCCTTCAGGTATATGTTTTTATTTATGTTTTACTACATATGTTTTTCATGACCCTCTTTAGCTTTTCTAGTATAAATTTTTTCTTTGGTAGCATACTGATAAACAAGAAGATCGTTATGAAGAACAACAATCCTTGTTTCACTGCACAGGATTTTAATGAATAAAGGGTGGAGCCACAAAAAACTAGTGTTGTATGCCCCATTAAATCCGCCATTGTGATGTAAGACCAATAGTAGCAGCATTGTTAATTACAAATCTGGTATCTAAATAACCTTATATTTAAAAGGTGTTTTTTGACATCTTGTTGTTTCGGGCAATTGAGTGTGAAAGCTTCATGTATGGTCTTGGGCTGCTATACTTACTCAAATTGTTTGCTTAACAATGTTAGAAAAAAACAACATACAACATTCCATTACCCTCTCACGTAATTGGAAAACTGAAAAGATTTTGCTATAAGTTGTTTTTATTGTACCACGTAGCACAAAATTGTGTGCCAACGAAAACAGTATCAAGTTCTGGATTTTTAGTTATAGTGGACTCTTAGTGTGGTGTATATTGTAGATACCTTGATATTGATGAACATTAACATCTCATAGAGCATATAGAAGTGAAAATAATTGTGTGCAAGAAGTTGTAACCAAGGATTTAAGGGGGAGAGGATGTATTGTCTTAATGATAGTACATGTTGTAGTTTTGAATGACTTGTTCTTTTGTGGAGTAGATTGGGATTTGTTATTTCTAGTGTTGTAGATTGAAGGTTTCTATTTAAATTTCTTTATCAAGCAAAATATTACAATGATATGGAAATAAAGTTGATTATTGGAATTTCTTTATTAAGGTTTCTACTTAAATTTCTAAGATCATAATAACTGCTCATAAATTGCTTGAGTTTTTGTATATTGATTTTTGAATTGAGTTATACATGACATATTGCTAACGTTTCTTAGAGTAATTTGTAGAAGTATATATTGTAAAAGTGAGCCTCATTGTGCCCACTACAATTTCTTCATGCAAATCTGTGCACTGTTGTTGTAATTGTCCAGTGAGTATGACTTTGCTTGCAATTTGGTGATGCACTTATCACATTGTAATTGTTTTGACCAATGTAAATTGTTACTTTGAGCAGTCTTTATGGTTTTGATTTTTTATTCATACGTTCGAAGATTTTCTGCTAATACTTTGCATTTACTTTATTTTTTAACCTTCCTAGTAGTCTATTATTGGGAAAATGCACGTCCTCTCTTTACTTCTTTCCCTTTCCTTTCTAATATCTCACTCAACAACCTGACAAATCACTGTTTAGCCAGTTGCTATTAAGATACAACAATGCCAAGAACTTAAATCCAAAGGATTAGGGTCGGCTAAATAAATCAAAATATCAGTTCCAATGGTCGTCCACATGGATTCTTCTTCCCCATTCATTCTTATTTTCTACCATCTTAATTTTTAAGTCTTAATTTTTATATATCTTTTTCGACTCATGTTGTCCAAGTCATCTTCGGTTTTTCCCCCACTTTTTAGATTTTCCAAGCTCTAACTTTCTATTTCCTTATTGGTTGGCTAATACTTCGTCGTTGCACATAACCAAACCATTTTAAACAATTCTCTTTCATCTTTTTCTCAATATTTGTTAACTCTTAAACTCTTTCTTATATCTTTGTTTTGAATTCTATCCTTTAAGGTATGCCAGGATGTTTGTTTGGTCCTAAACTAGTTGTTATTAAGATATTTGGTATAAAATAGTTGGTCGTTTTTTTTATATTAGAAAAAAGTGGCTTTAAAGGCCAAAGTCAATGAAAAAGCTACTGATAGTTGCTTTTTGATTTTGGCTTAAAAGTCATTTATTGAACACTTTTTTTTGCTCTATGATCAACCATAAAGCCAAAAGCGAGCCAATAAGCTAATTGCTGAACACATCCTTAATATTTTAACATTAAGCTTTTATTGTTGTCAACCTCTAAGTACCTGCTCATGTTATAAATTCTTCAAACGAATTGCCATTCTTGGAAAATGCACCCCAACTCTTTCTCTTTTCTTCCTTTTTGTTGTAATCTCTCGTCCAACAACCTTTCCAAAAGTATAAATATTTTGATTGTGAGCTTGGTGACGATTCATTAGATCTTTCTCCTTTTAACTTATTCCATATGATGGATTAAGACCATAATATATTATGCATTAAGCAAATACAAAGACTGTTGAGTAAGGAGTTGAAATTTGAAATTTTGATTATTGTTGAATATGTGGGCGAACACCTCCAATGAAGCAGTCTCGTCTAATACAGAACTAAAACGTTGTTGCAACTCTATTTATTATGACTCATCTGATTTTGTGAACACCCTTGTTTATGTTAACAGAAGTAAGGTGGTGGAAAATTGTTGTGGACAAGTATAAGGTGAATGCAAATTTAGTATGGTAAATACACACTGCTGAGTGCTCCAGCATCCACTATTGTCGTACACTCTTGTAATGGAATGCTTTACATTTGATTGCATCTTATACAATGCTCAATCAGCTGCTTTTCTTTTTACGTGTCCATTTTAATGTTCTTTTTTGAATGATTTCTTTGTCTTGATGCTTTTCCTGTTTGCCTAACACCATTCCAAGTCCTTGTGCTTGGCCCGTAGATAGAATGTACTTTTAACTAGAAAAGAGATTTTATTTGTGTATATTGATTCATTTTTATCATTTTTGCTAGCATGACATTCATGATACACTACTTAATGTTTACAAGTTTCTGTGTCTGTGTAGAATGAGCTTGATTATTGTGGAGATGAAACATCAATGTCCCCTCGAGCTCCCATAGCACATCACCATTCACAAGCTCCCTCACATATTGCAAATACTGGATTTCTTCATTCTGGATCATCAGCCCAAATTCAAGCTGCTCACTTACCACCTAGATCTGAGCAGTATGAAAATCAGACTAAGAATTCAGTCTTCTCCAATGCTTTGGCAAGTCCGGTCCGTAGGACTCTTCAGCACTATCACCTAGCTCAAGGAGGGTATTGCCCAAGCGGTGCATCCCCACCACCACCCGGTAATGCTGCGCGAAGTAATGAAAGCAATTATGGAAGTAACCAGAACAAGGATTCAAACTCAAATGATTCATTAATGGACATGCATCAAGATAGCCCAGGTCCCGAATCTAGTTACTGACTAGTCATTTGTCCCATAAGCTGATTGTCATGGATGAATGTTCTGTTTGTTGTGGCATACTTTGAGGTTGCTGTTAGTTGTTTTCCGTAGTGGATAGAGCCACAGACGTCCTGAATGGTTCAGGGACTGAAACTTATTTTGTATTCACTGGCTTGAGGTGTGTGAATAGGGATGGAAATCGGGAAGGTGTTGGTGTGTATGCGTCTGAACGGTGCACAACAGAAGTTACCCTTCACTACAATTTAATGAACCTAGCGTTTTTTCTGTTAAAATAGCAGTGTCAAAAGTAGTATATATACTTTTCTCGATGTCATATTGTCTAATTTCATAATGTCGATCAAGGGTTTAAGTGTTTTTTTAATTAAAAAAGTCTTATTGAAGTGTTTTTTCATGTTTACGAGGTATATAGATCCGGTGTGTCCATTGGAGAGTCAGTTTGGTGGTGGCTTCTTGTGTGTGCTGTTTAGCAACCCATACCCTGGTGTGATTGACTAGCCAAAGCTATTGTATTCTACTTATAACCTGATAGGTACTATAGAATAGTGTTTTCTTTTCAATGAAAATGTGCTAATTTCTGCTGTTTCTTGAGCTCCATTAATAGTGTCTTCTATTAGCAGAGAGCGAGACACTCTTAGGGGGTGTTTGGTATGACAACATCAAATATAATGGAAAGGAAAATGATAAAGAGGAGTAAGGGTAAGAGTAAGGATTGTAGTTATATGTTGTTTGGTATAACAATATATAAGGAAAACACTTACTTGATCATAGAAACACCAACAAAGTAACATCAGAATTTGTTATTTGACAAATGGGTGGTAATAAAATAAGGGTATCCATTACCCTTAGGAAAGGGATTGAGTTAAATAATATTATATCAAACAAAAAATATAAAGTAATGGTAATTGAATCTATTACTTGGTATTAAAAAGTTCATACCAAACACCCCTAATGTGAGAATCTAGAGCCCATATCATATTATCATCAACCTGCAATTTAATTTCTTTTTAAAGGCAAAACACGCACAACAAACTATTCATATTTCATAGATGATTGTAGAAAAAAAAAATACGAAAACGACATCAATTAATGCGAATTCTTCTTCACTTGGAGAAAGGAAGATGAATATTAAAGAATTGATGCTTAAATTCGATTAAAATTAATTCTTAAAACTCTTACAGCTCGTTTGTTTAGTAGTATTAAATGGTGGTAATGAGAATGATTTATAGTATAAAATTTCATCAAAAGTTTCATGTTATTCTCATGATGAAACTTTGACCACAAAAAAGTTTTTTTATTCACAAGTTTCCATTACCATTTAATACCCCATCTTCCAATGGGAATGCATTGGAATAAGTTTTATGAAAAAAATAAGATGATTAAAGTTGGACAAGTAAGACCATCAAAGTAGCCAAGAAAATTTTCAACTAAAACTACACTAATTTTAATTGTCATTACTATCGTTTCATACCATCTATCAAACGAGTTGCTAATATTTTCATTTGATTTTGTAAGAATATTGTTGAACATTTTCGATTAATTGATTTATGGGTGATTGTTGAATTGATTTTAGCATCACATGATTTATGAATTTGTTAAAATGCTAGCTTAGGCTTATACACATGATATGAATGATAAATAAACACATAATTATTAGAATCATACATCCACTGTTTTGAATAATAATATAACATAAATTTTCTGTTCTAAAATATTTCAATGCACTAATTTAATCTTTAATATCTTTAATTTAATTATTTACAATAAAAATTATAAAAATTTAATTTTATAATCTTTGCATTGAGATGAATCAAACAAGATCTCATTTGACTAAAGATTAAAAATTAATAATATATTAAGGGTGATGACTAAATAATGCATTATCTTATTATGTTACAAGTAATATGGAACGGAACAAGTATAATGTTAAGTAACAACACAATTGATTTGTTAAAATGTCCACTCAGGATCTTAAAACACTTACTTGGTTTTTCCTCTTAGATTTGCATCAAAGAGAAAAGAAATGATTATTTAGAAATAATCAATAGTTAGTAGTATTCACTGTAGATAGGCAAAACATTTTTCTTCATTCTTTATGCACAAAATAAGCGATGAAAACTTCGTAGAAAATAAATTTTGATGTTACATTATAGTTTCAATTTCTTTCCTTGTTATTTGGGTGCTTAGATCAGAGTTATTCTTGTAGAGTTATTTATGAGCGGATTGCACGTCTGGCTTGATCCACTCAATTTGAAAAATGATAGGCTTGGATGATATACAAATTTTTGTTTAGGGCTGTTTCAGTATAGGATGAGTCTAACAAGAGAGCCCAAAGAAATATAATCCGTTCTAAGTTGTTTCAGCTGGTCTTGGACGAGACGGCTTTATAATGAGACCGTCAATTTAGGCCGGCTAAATTCGCACGTGTAACAAACTGTGCATTTTCAATTTTGATCTTAAATGTATCAATTTTGATCTTAAAGTCAATTTTCAAAATTGATACCTTTAAGGTCAAAAATTGATAAATCCCAGAAAAATGAAATGTTGTTACACGCGCGAATCGAGCTGGCCCAAATTAACGGTCTCATAATGAGACCGTCTTGTCCAAGTTTTTGTGAAGTTTTATAATACGTACATATGTAAGTTTATACTATATGGTTCATTTTATCATTTATATATACTTTCTTATGGCATAAGTGATCATCAGTAAAGTGTAAGTGATTATTATTACTATATAATTTTTCCACTAAGAGATTACTATTCTCATTTAACTAAAGAAGCATGAAAGAGGTCAATAGTATGTACTATGTGGTCAATTTTAAGCTTTACATGATTCATTTTGAGGTGAAATAACATTCAAATATTGACTAGCTTCACCCGAGACTGACATAGCCTTAGAGCTATGGATGTTCCTCTTAACTAGACGCCATGTCCGCACATAGATCTAGGAAACTGATGTTGCTTTTAAACTTATGATTTGAATTACTGTGTTTTGTGGTTTTGGATTGTTACTTATCATTCAGTTTAACCTGACCCCCTGTTGTTTCCATCTTTTAGAGTGCCTACAAATCGGAACCGGTCAGGAACGATGGGTTAGTGGTGATGATTAGACTTACATGGATGTTAAATTGAGATGAGTACATGAGAAGTTGTAGCTTTGTATTAGGTTTTGGTAAATGTATATTGGACTAGATTGTATTGGTTATGTTGGACTTCATAGTGACTTTTGTGATTACTTTGTGTTTTAGTTAGATGTTTGGATTGAGAACTAACTTATACAGCTATGTAATAGAACTGTTGACCCTTTTGCACAAGTTTTGGAATTGAGAAATAAGTTTCCTGGAAAATAAATCTCGTGATGACCCTGTTTACTCAGTCAATAGTAAGTCGGGTTGTTACAGAGAATTAGCTGATACAGCTATGTCAACTAGTGATTCATTTGCACAAGTTTTGGAATTGAAATTTAAGTTTCTTGGGAAATAAGCCCCGTTTACTCAGTCAATGATAAGTCGGGTTATTGCAGCTGACTTTCCTCCATTTTGTGAGCTTTTTCATCCTTATTTAAAATTAGTGCTTTTAATGTTTAAAGTTTTGGATAAACTCATGAATCTTAGTTTAAATTAGTTTATATCTTGATAAAATTTGTAATGGGTAAGTGTTCGAAGTGAGATTTGAAAATTAATAAGTTAGGTTTATGTTGTGGATGAAATTGAAGGTAGTTAGTACTAATTTTATGTATTTTGGTGATTTTTGATATTGGGACAAATTTATAGAAGCTTTTGATAAGTGTTATTTTTGATTAATAATGGTGGTTTTGATGATTAAAAATAGTTAGGATTGTTGGTCACTTTTAATAGTTAAATATAAATTAATTATGTTAATGGTGGTGAATGTGATTATTGTTGTTATTTGGTGGTGATAAAATTACTAATAAAGAATTAGTGATAAAATTACTAATAAAGAATTAGTGATAAAAATTACTAATAAAGAATTATTAATAAAATTACTAATAAAGAATTGTTGTATAAAATTACTAATAAAGAATTATTAAATCATGTGTCGCTAGCGGTGATTAAGTGTTGTCATTGTAATTTTGGAAACATGGTTGATGTGTAATTGATGTGATTAGTATGCAATTGTTGCCAAACTAATTTCTTGTATGGTTTTGAGATGTCTAAGCTACTAATTGCGGTTTTTTTGTTATACTTTGTCACCTCAAACCTTAAGAAATGGAACAAATTTGATTTAAAATCATTATCATCATCCATTGAAATCGAGTGTAATACACTACACTATACGATTTAAGGCTTACATAGTCTTGTTTTATTACAAAAAATATATAAATTGAATCTTTCCCTTTGAACATGCCTTGTTGAATTTAATGGAAACTAATGTTATAGTTAGATTGATTGATGACATTGTTTGTAAGTAAACATGTTGTGTGTATGATTAGATTGCATATTCATATGAGTTGTGGCTTGTAAGGATCAAATTAAGGTACTTAATAGAGCAAGTAGCTCCTAAAGGAAGTCGCGTAGACTTACTAGTCTTACTTTAAACGTGTATAGGTTCCTGGTTCATAAGAGGGGCGTAAGAACCTCCTTCGAAGTGATTGTTGCGACTTGTTATCTTGCAGTTGCAGGTAAGTACACGTAGTAGCTAACTCTTGCATGAATCTTGAATATGTTTTCTTTGCGTAACAATATTATATGAATTATGTCTACTATGAATTGTTAAACATTATTAAGTTGTTGTTCAAGTGTGGATTGGTATGTAGAGATGGTAGAGAATGAGTTTTGATGTCACGAAAGTGGAATGTTGGACTATATGAGATGGAATGAGAATGATTCCCTTATTTATAAGTTGTGAATTATGTTTTATGAGTGGGAATGAGTCCTTTATGGATGAGATATTAAGTTGGCTGTTATTGTGACTCCACTGGATTGGTACCCTAGTTGGTTTAGTTCCCGGAGGCATGGATCATCTGCATATGGTCGCTGTACGGGGGTATGATCATACGTTGCCATTGGGTGCCAGCATGGCCATCACCGTCCTTGGCTGAGGTGTTGCCATGTGGGTTTTGCAAACCCCAATATGGTGGCCTCTTGTCACGTAAGAGAATATATGAAATCAAAGAAGAGAAAGAAAATGGTGAAGACATTGAAAAGTACATCGAAATGAGAAATAGTTGGAGTTGATACTTACATAGTGGAATGCCTCCTTTATCTTGTTATGTGGATATTGATTGTTGGTCATATATATAACATGTTTTAGTTATTGACGTGTACTGTTTGTTTTCATAGTTGATGGCTCGTCTATGATGCGTTGGTCTATGATCTTACGTTGAGCAGTGGAGACATCATAGATAGACATTACAGGTGATGGAGCTTCTATGCATTGCATACGGGGGAATGAGTGAGAACCTTAAAGCGTGCAATGTTATATTTGTTTTTGACGCTACATGTAGTTTCTTTGCATTTAAATTGTTTATGTTTTTGGCTTGAAGCACATGTCCTCCTTTTTGAATAAGTTATCTCCGCTGCGTTGTTTTTGTGATTTGTATGATTTAAATAGTTATCGTTCTTTTTCTTTCTTCAATCTCAAGCGTTTACTTTGGAACCACGATCCATTCTTAGCATGTCGACAGAGGATTAGGCGATGAACATTCCGCCGTGATATTTTGTTACAAGGCCGATGTTGCCTCTTCTTGATTATGTTTTAGTGCTCGTTTATTTTCTTTTGGTGCGTCCAATTTCAAGGCAGATGCTGGCGAAATTTCCGCACGATTTTGGTTGGAAGTTTTTCTATAATCCCTTTAATTAAATCAATCAAACGTAACTTTTTCTTTTCCTTTTCTTATTTCCTTTTCTATATTTTATTTTTAATGTAATACCCGAATTTCCTCTGTTTCCTAATTCAGAGGTGTTACAAGTTATGCTTTATTATCTCCCTTCAGAGCGCTTAACGTCTCACGAGATATTATGAAATACATTACACTCTTATTACGTCCTCACGAAATTAAAAAAATCCTATCAGATCCTCCAAGCTAAAGGCAACCAAGCTATTTAGCTGCTTGATCTCTTATAAATAGTAACTTAGGTTTCGGAAAAGACAGCCTTTGGGCCCCTGACTACTCCCAAGGTAAGAATTAAGTAACAAATCTCTTCCAGCATACATTGGATTCCCTTTGGATTTGATCCATTCTAGATCTTAATTGTGTATATATTCATACAGGAAGATATGATTTATCCATAACAATTTTGGTGTGGTTCAAATTATGGAGTTTATTCAATTGGTTTCTCGAAGTTTCTTACAAAATCTGTTCAGATTGGAGTACCACCCATTAATACTTCTCCGTTCCAAGTTATTTGTGATGTTTAATTTTTTACGCATTCAAATGCTTTAGTTTAATTCTTAATATCTCTAATTATATATAATAAAAAATTATAAAAATTTATTATTAATAATCTTTGTATTTTAGACGAATCAAAGAAGATCTCACTTGACTATGTTTTTGCTTTCACATTAAAACTAATCACACATTAAAAGTGATGGATGAATAGTTTAATATATCTAAATCCGATCCGAAACCAAAAGTAAACCGACCCGAAAATGTGTTCCTTTTTTATATTTATCGAACTGACATTACCCGACCCGAAGCTATACACGAACCGGTTGACAACCGAAAATGGGAAATTTGAAACCAAGCTGTAACCGATTTTTCTAACCGACATATAACCGTTAACCATGATTACCCGAACCTAATAATGACCGACCCGAGTCATATCTGACCCGAATCATGCTCGAGACTGAACTCGATTCGGTTAAAACCGACTTAACCCGAACGAAGTTTAGATCGAACTACTGTAAACCTGAACCAATTTTTTACATAGAAGTATGATCGACTCATATTCAATCATCTTATTAGTTATTTTAACAAAGTGATAAATATTTTAATAAAATAAATCTTATAAGTACATGGTTTCATATATTTAGAGTTAATAATCAATGGTCGATGTTAATTTAACTACTTTTAATCGAATTAGATGAAAATTGATAGAACTTTATAATTTTAATTTCTGGTCAAACAAGTAAAAGTAACAATGTAATAATGATCACTAATTGATTTTGCATTTTCACTATTTTGCTTTAAGTAAAGGAACCTTACATCAATTAAAATATGACTAACAACTTAATCTGATAATGACTCGATCAATAGTAATTAGTAATTCGCAACTCGTAGCCGAATTCTACTTGAAAAATACCTCAACCCGATTTGTACCTAGAAAACCGAACCAATTATTAACCGATGACAACCCGATCCCGATTGAAACTCGACACGAACTTCAACCAACACCGAACTGATGCTAACCCGATAGCTCGAATAACCGATCTTCAACCGAACCGTGACTAACTGACCCGACCCCAGTGTGACCCGTCGCAACACGCTTCCGAAATATAACCGATCCGAAATACAATCGAATCGAATGACACCCGTCCGAAACCGACCTGATCACCCGAATGAACACCTCTAATTCCTACTCACATAATTATACATTATACTAAAAAGCTTTGAAAATTCCAAGTGTCACAACTCACAATTAAAGAGACTTTTGCCAAATGAAACTCAGTTATTAGCTTAACAAATGTTACATTGCATTTAATCTTGAGCAATATTTCTACCATCAAAATATATTTGACTAGCAATTATTTATAGTTAAATTGGTTAAGTTAGAGAATATAATAACATACATTATATTAAAAAGCTTAAAAAATTTTCAAGTGCCACAATTAAAGAGAGTTTTATCAAATAGAACTCAATTATTGGCTCAAGAGTAGAAAGATGACATTTAATCTTGAGCAATATCTCTACTATTAAAGTATCTTTGACTAACATTTATTTATAGTTAATTTGAGTAAGTTTGAGGATATAATATACTGTATAATATTTTGCTAATAATATACTGTGTAATATCTCTAGCTTTATTTTTTCAATATTATATATTTATACATGTAAATGCTAAAAAATCGTGTATTTTTACGAGTTCCTATGCTAATTGATATTAATGTTACTGATGAAGTAGAAAACGATAAAGAAGAGTTACAATGGCAGAGAAGATGTATAATTAGTTAATTGTTTGGCTGAAATTTTAGAGGGACTGAATCTTTATAAACTTATTTTTGAACAGGTTTAACATAAACGTCTGAACATTAATTTAATTAACAAAATTTTTAAGATTATTCAGGGTTAATAATCAAATTTTAAGATTATTGTAGAAAAAATAGTTAAAGGAGAAATTATTCTAGATATTTTAATATAACCATCACTTGAATTGATGTTGTCAATTATTATTGTTTTCTTCATAAACAATATTATTTATCGTTTAGCTCTGATTGAAAACTTAAGATAAACAAATTTAATTTTTTTATTATATTATAGTCATCAACTAAGTATCCTGCTTGAAGAAAGGTTCATATGCGAAAAGATAACGAATAATCTATACATATACACCTCCAAAGGTATGATTTCCAGTGTAAATTTTCAAGATATGTATCATATCATTTCCATGGTAATGAAAGTTTAATCGTAAAAAAGTTTTTTTCTTCACAATTTTCCATCATTACCATCTAATAAGTAATACCACATGTTTAAATAGTAATATTGGAATGAATTTTGTAAAGAAAATGAGATTCTTTAAGTAGTGTAATAATGATCACTAAACTTGTCAAGAAATATTTCTACCAAAATTACACTAATTCTTTATTACTGTTCCCACAATTTAATACCGATTACCAAACGGACCGTTAAAGGAAGCAAAGTGACAAAATTCATATTTTATTTTCCTTGTAAAAAAAACAAGGAAGAAATATTTAATTAAAAAACGTTGTCCTCCAAAAACCAAAATACCTGTAGTTCTCTAATGAAGGCCATAGAAGATGTTATTGTAACCTGTGTTACCTATCTGTCAACTTAACTACCTCAAAAATGGAAGTCCTGGGAATGACCTAACCTCGCCATCTTGAGAAAACAAAAGTTGCTCTTTTCCATTACGCGGTTGTTGGGGGATCAAGAAACAGAATACTAACTCGTACTTGAATTTAAAGAAAATCCATATCATGTAGATTGACGACTTGATTTGTGATTTCGTTCTTTCCTGAATCTCGCTTGTTGTGGATCAAATCCACCTTCTGCAGCTCCATATACAGCCCAAGATGGTGTAGGGGCCATATAATCTATGCTCTTGAAAGGCTCACCAGAAGCTACCTGTATTTTGGGTAGCAACAAGATTTAAATTTTCAGATGCTTGGACCATTTGATGCAAATTATTTATGTTCGAGCGCTCAAGAATAACAAATTTATCAAATTTCATAATATTAAAAATTAAATTTCTTGAAGGGATTTTAAAAACTAAATACTTTTAAAAAAACAGTGGAATGAAGAAAACGCTGTAACTAACCAGGTCCTGAAACTTTTCATAGTCTATCCATGTGAACCATTGCCCATCGATCTTAAATTTATCAGTCTTTGCCAAGAGGACACAGCAGGAGTGCTCATGTTCACAAGCAACCTCATACTCGCCTTCACTCTTCAGGGCCACGGCTTCAGAAAACGCTTTAACATCAGAATGCCACGGAACATTCTCCATAGTCAACTTTGATGTTGCAGTTCTGCAAGAGGGTCCTTGCTCAATAAGTACCAGAGTCCACAGATAAAAAACTATAGTGATTCATTCCCAGCTTTTAGTCTATATGGTCAAATTATAAACTATTACACGATACTAGGATATTCAGAAAACGTTTTCACCATTTTACAACTACATATCTTTGTATGCCGTGGAATTAGGGATGTGTTTGGATGGAAAGAAATGGATGGAAAGGAAGGGGAATTGGAAATAGGAAAAAGGGATTTGGAGGGAGGAAGAATCCCTTATTTGAATAGCAAAATAGGAAAAAAGGGATTTGGAGGGGAGGGAATTGGAAGTGATAAAGCGGCGGCAGAAGTATAACAACTTAACAATATTTCTATAAAACATTATCATAATCTAAATTTATCAACAGTTAGACAGAGGGAGTAGGAATGAATAATACATACGATCCACAATAGGTCACGCCTTTGATTTCAATAAAGTCGGGACTCCCAAGTGAAACAAGCTTAAAATAACCATCTACATCGTCGGCATTCCAACCTTTAACTAGAGTCAAACGATAAACAGTGCGCTGATGCTTGTCTCTAAGAACAGTCAATGAATCCTGTAAAAAATTAGAGTACAGCCATAAGGCAAATGCAATTGTCAAACATTCATTAGAAAAAGGGAGGGGGACTTGCCGACACCCAGAAAGATGAGAGTATAGGTGTAATGTCTAGATGAAGTTTCAAACCATTTGAAGTAGTGTACCAAAGTGGGTTTTACAAGCAGGTATTTGATCCGAGTAGTCCATTTGAAAAAAATACAAGTACAAAAGGGAAAATAAAAAATCCAAAGTATTCAATTAAAACTTCAATGGACAGCCTTATTAGCTAATTATGACTATGAAACACATCATTGGTCAAATCGAGATACACAATTAGCTATTCTGAGTAGCTAGTATAAGCAAATGAAGCAATCAGTAAACATGAGATGGATTATGCATCCACTAAAGAGAATGGCTTACCACAAAGCGCTCCCAAAAGTCTCCAAATAAGGGTCTATCAACTGCCTTTAAACTCTCTTTTGTTGCAGCATCAACACTCACATATAACTGCATGCGTCAGAAAAGGTTTTGTATTCAGAATTAAGCTTGAGAATATGGCCAAACAGAAATATAGGAGATACACAGTTTCTATTATCAAATATATCATCTAACAGAAACATATATACCTGAGTGATTGGTTTCAACATTTTAATTTTTTCAGGGAATTGGGCGTTTGTAACAAGGAAGGTAGAAATTCTCCTCCGGTGCAATTCATCTACAAGTGAGTTAATTTCAGGATACATAATAGGTTCTCCTACAAGTGACAATGCACAGTGCCTGGGTAAAAGACCTTCTGATAATCGCTTCTCCTGCACACCTGCAACAGCATCTCAAAAATAATTAGGGTGTGTTTGGATGGAAAGAAATGGAGGGAAAGGAAGGGGAGGGATTTGGAGGTATAAGGGATCCCTTGATTGGATAAAAAACATTGAAGGGAAGGAATTTGGAGGGATTGGATGGATGATTTTTGTTAAGGCATCAATCTTTCCAAAGTTGGAAAGATTTGAATAAGAGTTACTTCCATTTCATTTCTCTTCCCTTCCTTTCCCTTCCCTCCTTCCTTTCTTTTCTTCCCAAAGTAGTTATCCAAACATAGTGTTAGTCCTAGTTTACGAAATAAACAATGACAATTACGTTACTTAAACTCTTCATTTCACCTCAGTTATCCACACGGACCCTTGACACTTTAAGAAGGGTTTGGCACTTAGAAACTTCATTTTGAACCAAAATCATGGAAATTTTCTGAAAAATAGCTGAGACAGACACTTGGACACACACAAACGCGCGCTACTAAATTTCAAGTAGCTTAGAATGACCTAAAAATTGGAAAGTAATGACAGATTAAGATATATATCTACATTCCAGCGCATACACTATTTCATCATTTTCAACACAGCAGCAATTTCATCATTGATCCTCACATTAGCTTTTAGTACTATCTATTGAGGTACATGTCAGATGACATATGCACTGTTAAGAATACTACAAGACCAAAATACCCAGTCATTTGAAATTCCTTGTCGCAAAGAGTACAGCTTAAAATTTTCTGTAATTTAGGATGCATATTATACACAGGACATACATTACCCCATACTAAAGAGTCCTAGCAATGCATGGTACAAAAAATTTTACTCGAAGAAACCAACCTGGAACTCCTTTCATTTGCTTTATCATTTTCGTGTGTAGGTCTATTGCAGTGTTGACAATCTCAACGGGATCATCCATTTTCCATTGCCAGCTCTTCCCAACAGGATTAGTATGATGCCTCCAACAAAAAACACACTTGTTTGCACAAGCTAGGCTTGGTGTTGCCTCCATGCATCTGTTGTAATAAAGCAGTTCCTTAAGGATATATAAAAGACATGGCTAAAACAAATGACAATAAATTAAATAATAATGATAGAATTGACCCTTTTTATAAATTTAAGTTTCCTTCACATGTATAAATAACATAATAGCTGTCCTAATTACTTGATTAATATGAACATGTCTAACTAGCATTAACTGTAAAACCTCACTTCTAATAGATAACAATGTCAAAAGCACGTGCTCTCTAAATATTGACTACACCTAAACAAACAAAAAGGGTCTTGAGGCAAAAAAACAATAATCATTTGTGTCAATGTCCAATAATATCTACAAACAAGCAGCCACGAACTCGTAATGAAACCTGGAAAAGCAAAACTCATCATAAATTCCTATTCAACCAAACCCATGCAACAAAAAGATCTAGGACCTTGAGTATTAAATATTAAAACTGGTTAATAACCAATTGTTGGCATTTAGAGTCAAGTAGAACCTATACTATGTACTAGAATTATTGTGGGACATAAATAGATTTATATCTAATAGTCCAAAATGTTTAAGAAAATAAAACGCAACATTGAAGTAAAGTGGACAGAAGGTAGGACGTGCAGCACGGTCAAATGTCGCGAGGCACGACGCCTGTCATGCAACATGACCAAATGTTGTGCAGCATGACGCTAACGCTGACAGTTGGCAGTAACCTAGTCGCCATGTTTCGTGACTGTAGTTATGTTGAATCAAAGCTTTGTTCATGAAGATTTCTGTTCTTACGTCAATGGAGTTTTTCTTCTTTATTTACCTGACGAATTATGAAGAAAACATTTGTTCATTTCTGAAACTAAGAAACCTTTCTTGTCTATCTCTTTACTTGAACTTGTTAAGAACTTAATAAATTCTTCACAACGTTTGAAATTTTATTATCTTCCACAAACACATAATCATTTAGATTAATAACTTTGTGTGTGATTGATTGTTAGTAAATTTCTATGTCTTAAACCCAAGTACCTTCACGGGGAAATATAACAAAAGGAAAGTTTACATATCACCTACAATCCATATCAAGTTTCCCAATGACTTAAGTGTTGTAAATCATATCTTCAAGGTATCAACGTTTAGTGTTCATGACAAGCAAGAAGTCCTTCATTGTCATACACAAAAGGGTCTTCAATATTATCTTGTAATTGTAGTGTAATTTACTTGTATTATATTTCTAATTGCAACTAGCCGTATTGCATAGATGTATGTGTGCATGGGGAAAAGTTGACGTACACAAGTGGCAGACATCGGGCGACTACTCAGCGCCAAGATCGACTTATGTGAGTAAATTTTTGCGAGTTGAGATGTAAAAGTAACTATACTTGATTGAGGAGTAGTGGTAAAGCAAGGAATTTTTTCAAACTACGTTTTTACTTTCATCGTGCTAGTTCTAGTTGCATCAAATTGCTTTTTCTTATAAACTCTAATTAGCATATGAGTTAAGAGTTTGAATTATCTCACAAATTTTCAATTAGCTTAGAATTACACTTTCAATATACCAGGAATTAGTATATCCCACACAAAGCCTATTAGATTATCAATTGAATACTATAAACAGACATTGATGTAATTCAAAATATATACGGATTGAGATTATAGATTCCAAAATTTGATTTGAGAGCAAAAGTTACGTGGACAATAAATGATCAAATGCACGGACTTATAGATCATTATGTATGACCAACAATATCCTCAAATAGGTTTCAAACCTTTGAGTATGGATGAACAAACCCCAAATTCCATGCAAGTCTAAAACATGCTGAGAATATACCAATTATTCAGCCAAAAATCATTTCTTCCAATCTTGAAAGATCATACATGGAAAATTTTTATCCATTAATTGACTTGGTTAGTTCATCACAAATCTAGACATACCATACTCATAAAAGTTTGGTAATAGAGCCCATAATTCCTTGCAATACTATATTTCTTTAAAATAATCATTTAAACTACAAATCAAAACTTAAATTTTATAGTGATATTGTTATAATAATTTTACTTGTATTTATATAGAAGTGAAATCAAGATTATAAGATAATTTTTATACAAATGAGACTACTTTTGTAGGATCGTAGGATTCGTGTTATGATTCTCCTAAATTCTGGAGGTTGAAAAACGTGGAGTTCTTAATCAAGTTTAAAATAATTAATATTTGGCATGTTCAAAAGAAATGGTGTTTCCGTTCATATTTAAGGAAAATTATAAATCGATAAGTTCAAAAAGGACGATGTTCTCATTCAAGTTTAAGAAATTGATATTTGGCGGGTTGGAAAAGAATGGTGTTTTTGCTAAATCAAAAGAAAAATTATGACCTTGGTGAGTTCAAAAAGAATGGTTCACATTCCAGTTCAAAAAATTTAATGTTTGGGGGTTTGAAAAAAGTTATGTTCATGTTCCATCAAAAACAATATATGACCTTAGTGAGTTTAAAAAGTATCTAGTTTACATTAATGTTCCAAAGTTTTTTGAGTTGGAAAAGAATGGTGTTGTCGTTCAATCAAAAGAAAAATAAAACATATGACCTAGTTGGGTTCTAAAAGAGTGATGTCCTTACAACAGCATTCCCATTTCACAAAGGATATTTTAAAGAACGCGGTCATGAGGGGGAGTATTAGAAAATAAAAATCAAATAGAACTAGAATGTTAATAATTAGTTATTTTCTATATCTTGTATAATACTGTTTGGTTAGTTATAAAATAATCTTCCGTTTGAGCCATTTGCTTTTGACACGAAAAACAAGAAGTTGGGTATAATGGGCTAAAGTTGTTGAGTATTTAGACATAAAAGAGAGAATATACTAACTAAAAGTGATAAGGTCATATCCAAAACTAAATTAAGGAAAATTTATTAGGATTGTCTAAAATAGAAAATGATGCAATTAAGTAGAATAACAGAATATATCTTTCTTATTCTTAGAAATTTAGTTAGGATTTTCTCTTATATTTAAAAATAGAGGTCATTTGATGTATGCCAAACATAGAAATGCAAGGAATAAAATAAATTTATCTCAAGAAACTTCTATTCTCCATCTATCAAGGAGCAACAACCAACAAGTGGCCAATGGGAAATTTAACGCAAAGGCGGGTTCAAGGAAAAAAGAAACAAACGAAAGCACAAAGTGGGGAAAATGATGAAGTAAAAGGCAAGAAAGAGTTGAAAGTTAAAGGAGAGTTTGCCAAGACTCCAAGAATGTAATTTCAAAGACAATATTCATCCTTAAACATTATGAGTTCGGTAATTTACATAAATATTGCACAATTCATATAAAAATATCTTTGTATTGTCATTAGAAAAGCATAGCCTACATTCTATATTTTCAACAAGAACAACAACATTCTATTACTCCAATTCCAAGTTTGGGGTCAGGTGTACGCAGCATTACCCTTGTTGGTGATAACAAAATAATGAATGAAATTGGATGTCAAAAACAAAACAATTCATCCTTCTAGAATAAATATATAACTACTATATCGGCTGAATTTAAAAAGTTGGCATTGAAAGAGAAAGTGTGAGGAAGAAAAAAAAGTTGTGAAATAGTTACCTATGACTCTCAATCCCATAAAATGAGTGCTTGTAACAGCCTCCACGGCCTCTAAGTTGTGACTTGGTCCATCTACAAAGTTTCACACCACTATGTGAACCAATTATCTTATAGCCCTGTCAAAAGAGTGATAGTAAATCAATAATTCCAAAAGCACGAAGTTGGCAAAGATTAAAATGCAACTCAAAACATTAAAAAACAAAAGAGAAAATGCGGACCATGCCCTTTGAAACCTACTATGCTACATAAATAAGTACATGCTTTTTAGCAATAGACCTCAACCTACAACATTCTTTTCTGATGCTAAGAACTTAATAGGAGACCCATCGGCAAATTGAACATACACCAGGTTCTTTACACATGTGAAATTTTGTACATTGCATTGTTCTCACTTTCAGTAGCTTTACACACTCGAAGACAGATGGTCCTAACCATTTCAAACTATGGGTCATCTATAAGTAATGGGAATAACCTATCCACCAATATTATTTCTTTGTGAGGGAAGGTAGAGCAAATTAGAAGACCTTTCAAAAGAATTAGGAAAACGAGGAAAGGCAAACCGATCTCATGAGATATCAACATCTAGCAAGCATTTTATGTAATTAAGATTAAGAGAGAAAAAAAAAACCAACGTTCTTAAACAAGCTAGTGCCAGATTTATAGTTCCATGTAGATAAAATAGAATAAATAACATTTAGCAGACAGTAAAAGGTTCAAAGAATAAAGTATAGTTCTCAACATTGACATATCAAGAAAATGTAGCATAAAGTTCTTAACATACGAAGGAAAAAACCAAATGAATAAATAAATAAATATAAATACTCACTTGTTTCTCTAGATTTGCTCTGATTACAGGAGTTACCATATCTCTTTTTCCATCAGTTTTCACTCCATTAGCCTGCACTACATTCCTTGAGTTCCGTGACGGCCCCTTTCCAGCTATATCCTCCAGATCAACAACCCCTATGTCTTCATCAATTTCTTCTTCCTCTTCGTCATCAGACATATCAGCACACTCTGATCCATTCTCATCATCTAATTTCCCACAACCAATCACCCTAGTTTCCTGAACTTTACTTTTCAAAACCCTGCTCAACTTGTCACCCCAAACATCAATCTGTTTCCCTAATCCACCACAATCTACATCACCCTCCCACAGTGGGACTACCTCATTTGCTCCCAATGCCTTCATTTTTTTTGAAATCCCTCTTGCCACCACATTGAAACTCTCCCCATATGCTCCACTACCAACACCAAAAACTGCAAACTTACACTTACTGAGCAAGAGTGCTCCAACTCTAAAATCATTCACGCTCTCCTCTATCCAGTCAACAAAAAACTTAGCTTTAGGCGGCGGCTTGCCATCTTCCCAAGTTGAAGTCACAATCACAACAAGGTTTTCTTTTGCAATGTCTTCCGGCTCATAATCTTTGACATCAATGAGATCAAAGATGAGACCTTTAGATGCAAGCAACTTGTGAAGGCGATAAGCCAGGGTTTTGGAAGTGCCGGTTTGTGTGATGTAGATAAGCTTCGGATTGCGAGCCAATAAAGCAAGATTTTTGGAAGCGAGCTTCAAACTGCGGGACTTATAGAAGCAGTATAAGGTAGTAATAGAGAGGAGGCCAAGTAGGGTAACACGAGAAGTGAAATATGATGAGTCCATTACAAACAATCACTATCAATGAAGTTTCAACTCATACACATAAACAAAACAATTTCATCTCATACAGAAAACCTGTCCAAATGAATCTCAGGATGATGTCGAATTGCCCTGCGAAAGAAAAACATTTTTATATCAAAGAAATGAAGTTGGCAATTGCTATTACTATATATTATAATTAAAATATGTAATAAAAACTTTGCAAATTACCCAAATTTACTGTTTTACAAAAAATCACAAACTACTTGGAAATAAATAAAATTCACCAAACACTGAATCCAGTATTTCATCATTTCCAGATGTAAGCTTTGAAAATGTATAAATATTCAAAAATTATAGAATATCTTCACTGCCTAGGCCCTAGATAATACATACAGATACATACTTCAATAATGTATAAATATTCAAAAAACACTAAATAAAATCTATGTGGGGTTTAATATTAACAAGGGTTTAAGAAAACCATGCTGATCGATAGTCATTAAAATTGAAAGGGGCTATAAAAAGTTTGAGAATAGCATGAAGAACTGCTCTTACCAGGTACGAAGAGGTGCAAAAAATGGGCTTGGAGCTTCGCCAAAGTGATCAAAGCAAACACCAACAACAGCCGCCGGTGGCAAAAAAGCGCTCTTACCTTCAACCAAAAAAATTCCAGTATAAAGGGTAAGGTAGTCTTTGCCCTATAATTAACCTTTTTCTCATCAATTTTATTTTGTTTTTTTAATATTGTTTTTTTGATGGGTAATTAATAGAAAATATTATCCAAAATAATTTAATATTTTACTGATTTTCTCACAATAATTTTAATTTTTGATTAAATATGAATAATGTCAACTATAAGGGATGTTTGCTAAGAATGAACTACGGTAACCTCTTACTTATACAACATGTCATTTTGCATACAATAATAAAAAATTAAATACAAAATTAAATTATTAAAAAACTTAAAATTTTAAAAAATTAGTAAGAGAAATCAAGTAAGTTTATTTTTTGATTTTAATTTTTAATTTTTAATATATTTGACTTTTAAATTTTTTTTCGCAATTAGCCTGCAAAAACTGGTCACCATTTTGGCAATAATGTAATTTGGTAAGTGAAACCTAAAATATAGATTTTTCATGGTTAATTAAAGTTGAGATTATTGTAGGAAAATAATAAAAAATTGGATAATTTTAAGTAATTTTTCCTAATTAATATTGATTGCTTATTAAGCATATGTCTACTCTAGTCTTAGTTTCTTTGTAAGATCTTAAGATCGAATCTCAGAAAATGTATAATGAGATGAATAACTAAATTAGATATATAATAGGAAAATAAAAAGAAAAGTCTTACGCTTTCATGCCATAATATTTTAAAAATCTCACATTTAGGGTGATATCTAAAAATCACATTGATAACTATTAACTTGTTGAGCTTGTAACATGGTAATGCGACTTGCTCACATGGGGGGACATTACATCTTTGATAATCTCAATGGCTACGTGTAAACTTTTTATTTGATCACTTAACTGTATGATCACTTGCATCACACATCAATTCTAATGACAAGTTCAAATCTAGTGGTTAGACTACATGCCAATCCAGATACTAGTGCATGTTTCAGTTTCTCAAAAGACTGCAACCACTCATTAGTAAACTGAAATAGACTACAATTAACAAAGCTTTTCAGAAGCTTTCACGTGAAATCCCAACCCAACTCATGCTCATCCTTCTTCTACAATCTTCCAAATGAAAGCTCATAAACCCCCTCCCTTATCTTCTCAGTGTTCTACCTTCATCTCTTCCATAACTTTCACCCTTTTGCTCTTCATGGAATCGGACCACCGCAGACCCACCACCGAAGCCCAGCCTTCTCTCCCTTTCCTGTGACGCCAACTGCCTCCCTTCCAGCAGCCGGCCTTGTGCCGCCAACAGAAGCAAGCAACGACTCTTTCTCCTTCCTCTTCCTTTAATGGTGATTGAGGTAATCCACAAACTATTCCTTTTAAGTATTAATTGAATGTTTTAAAGTAGTTTGGTATGTGGATTCAATTTGGGTATCAACTTGAATTTAATTAGAGTATATGAGTTTAATTAGTAATTGGGTTCTTGCTAGTGTTGATTAGTATTGGTTATTTGGGTTATTTGGTTTCTAGTATGAAATTTAATATTTGGATATTGAGATTTCAGCTCAAAAACTGAGCATTCTGTTTTGGCCATTTTCGGTCAGTTGTGATTGTTTCTAGGTTCTGGTGTCTGCTTAGAATTTGTAGAGCTTTGAGTCGCGGTCGTGTGGGCACTTGAATCGCCTCTATACGAGTTCGTATGAGGGAGTTATGTTCAAAACAGTGGCATACCCGCAGGCTGTCATGAAAATCAATACTGAACCTTCTGTTTTGGCTATTTTGGGATAGTTTTGATTGTTTTTCGGTTCTGGTGTCTGCATGATATTTGTAGAGTTTTGAGTCGCGATCACGTAGGCACTTGAATCGCCCCAAGATGAGTTCGTATGAGAGAGTTATGTTCAAAACAGTGGCATACCCGCAGGCTGTCATGAAAATCAATACTGAACCTTCTGTTTTGGCTATTTTGGGATAGTTTTGATTGTTTTTGGGTTCTGGTGTCTTCATGATATTTGTAGAGCTTTGAGTCGCGATAACGTAGGCACTTAAATTGCCCCAAGATGAGTTCGTATGAGAGAGTTATGATCAAATTACTAACAAGTGTCCTGTTATGGTACTAAAATGGAATTTATTATGTGGGATTAGGAAGTATAAAATAAATTGGAGGTTTAAGGTTATGTATTGAGTAATTGAGATTAACTTAGGTTTATTGTTTTCCCTTTATGGATTGGTATTGTTGGGTTATGGATCTTAATTGAATAATATGAGTGTTTGGTTCAAGTATAAATTTGGGAACATATGAGTTGATTGGTATTTTAATTAGTGATTGTTATTCATGGTGTAGGAAGGTAATCCACAAGCAAACTACTATCCTATCTTTTAAATTAAATTCAAGTATTTCAAAGTTCAAGTTATGTTTTGAATGTTCATACGTTTTTATATATGAGCTTTTAAATATAGTATTTATTTAATGAGATTACAAAAGCATGTTTTGTATGTTACTAATTTATAAAATACGAGTCTTGAAATATTGTATTATAAAAAGGAGGTATGATTGTTGATTTCAAAGAAAACCAATTGAATTATTGTTTTGTTTTATATTGAAATGTTCGACATTGAAAAATGTCCGTTTTTGGGAATTGGCAACGGATATGTATATCCGGATTATTATGAAATCCTATAGCTTGATAATAGGTAATGGTTATTCGGATCGGTCTCGAGCCCCCGATCCCGTTTCGTTCTTGCAAGAACCGTATTTTCGGTGATGACGATCACCCGTGTTCTCAGGATTTAGATCAAGCCTACTTCCTGACGGTGCATATATTCCCACGTTTTAAAGTGCTGTTAAATTATTGAGTTAATATGAGTTTTGAATAGATACGTTTGGTATATAAATTTTTGTTTGTTTCGCAAATGATATCATATTTTTCATTTGCCGTATTGTTTCGCTATTGACTTATAAAGTAATAGCCGCATTTTGATTTTTTGCTATTAACTTGTACAGTTATAGCCGTATTTTAATTCGTTATGAACTAAAGGTTCATAACCGTATTTATGTCAATCAGACGGTCTTTTAAAAGAGTTTGGACTTGTTTATAAATGTAATAGTTTGTTGGATTACTCAACAATGCAATTGTTGACCGTTTTTTTAGGGTCTATCTCTTACAGGGGGTAGATCCACTTTCAGGTTGCCATCTTTAGTGCAGATGGATGTGCTGCTCATTTATGTGTCATGTGTTGCGATAGCGAGGACATCGTTTTCGGAAGGTTAACTTATAATGATATTTTGAAAAATCATGTCTTTTAAGAAAAATAGATATTTTATAATGTATTAATTTAGTTTATAACTGGGTTGTAAGTAATTATATTACAGTTATGTAAAGTTTTTTTAAATACTCTGATATTGGTTGCTGTGGCTATCGAGCCACAGGTCGGATTCAGCCCAGACTTCTATAAGTCTTCCGCTGTGCATTGTAGACAATATTATTATATTGTTTACACTGGTTTGGGCTGTTTCAATTGGTATCAGAGCCTGGTTGTTTCTGGAGTACTCGAATCCTCATATTCGAGTACAAAACTTTTGAAGAAAAAAAATAATAAAAAAAAATGAATTTCGAAAATTCGAGAGAGCGCGGTAGTTGTGTCTTAGGGTGTAACCTCTTAGAATAATATGTTATTAATGTGACTATGTGTTATATGTGTGATGTGTAGCGTTTTTATAGGGTAAGGAAATCCTGAAGTTTTCTTACGTGTTGTGAATCCTCATTTCGAGTCTTGTCGAGGGTCAAGAATTAAGTTCGAATTATGAATTTGGAACTTTGAAGTTTGGTGAAAGGAGTTTTAAAGGATATTAAAGTTAATTTGGGAATTTTTCATTTGAATCTTGTTTGATGGATTTACTTGATTTTATGTGAAATATTGTGTGATTGTTTACATGTCATGTATAAAAAAAAATAGTTGTTTTTTTTAAAAGATCTCAAAATTTTCTACTTGAAATATATATATATACTCGAGTCAAGTATTCTTGAAATTGTTTTCCAAAAGATATTATATATACTCGGATAACTGGCAAAAAGGAGTTGAGGACCAAACTTATCGAGAATTGCGATGATGTTGTGCAAGAAGGATTCGATGCAAAGAGTTTAAAAGAAAAATTTTGGGAATATTGAAAGTTATGCGTTAATTGAGTGTTAAGATTGAAAATCTATAAAGGAATAAAGAATGTAGATCAAGTATTTGTGACATGTTCAATTATGGGATGAGAAATTTTAATTAAGGAAAGTTATTCAAAAGGAAACAAAGGATAATGCAATTAATAGTAACTTAAAGTTATGTTGTAGTAAGTTTGATTGAATGGCCTATACGTGTTGAGGATAATGTAAAATCATGATTGAGAAAGCTTTCAACGGTTTTTAATGAATGAATGATAACTTTGGGATTCTATAAAGGTTTTATTGATGGTAAAATGTGAATTAAGAAAAAGGGATCAATTGGAAGTTTAAAGAATACTTCAATTGTGAGAAGTTTGACTTTGTAAGTGAGGAAATGTTTGGTTATTAAAGGTTAAAAAAAAATTGGGATTGTATGAAACTATTAATGGTTTAAAACAAAATATGAATTTAAATGTTTAAAGGTTATTGAAGTTATTTCGGATGGATTTCTTATGGAATTTGAAGTTTTAAGCGTTAAATGAAGAGTATGGTTATAAATGTTATAATTCGAAGTAAGTTGACAATGATCGAGTTTTGAGTTATTTAAAGTTTATAGAAAAATGATTGTGGATATCTTTAATGAATATGAGATTCAATAAATGACTTAAGGTATTCATCTCAAAGTATCTCGGGAGTTATAAGAGTTTTAATAAGAAATTTAATTGTAATTGGGAAACAACAAGTAAGTTGATGATTCAATATCTCAAAGGTTGAAATGACAAAATATGTAATTAAAGGTATAAAAGATTTTGAAGTAACGTGGTTGATTTAAAGTACATGTGAACGATTACGTAAAGTAACTCGAGGTTGAAGTTTCAAATTTAAAGGTTTGAAGTAATTCAATTGAGGTTAGTTGTGTTACCAATATGTAATTCATCTCATATGATCGAAAATGTGTAGGTATAGTATGTCTTGAATCAAAGCTGGGGAGTAACTAAAGTTTATTTGGTTCTCATTTCACGAAATTTGAGTTATACGTTATGACTAAGGATGATCGGAAGTGTATGTATAATTTCGGGGACGAAATTATTTTAAGTTGGGGAGAATGAAATAGACTACATTTAACAAAGCTTTTCAGAAGCTTTCACGTGAAATCCCAACCCAACTCATGCTCATCCTTCTTCTACAATCTTCCAAATGAAAGCTCATAAACCCCCTCCCTTATCTTCTCAGTGTTCTACCTTCATCTCTTCCATAACTTTCACCCTTTCGCTCTTCATGGAATCGGACCACCGCAGACCCACCACCGAAGCCCAGCCTTCTCTCCCTTTCCTGTGACGCCAACTGCCTCCCTTCCAGCAGCCGGCCTTGTGCCGCCAACAGAAGCAAGCAACGACTCTTTCTCCTTCCTCTTCCTTTAATGGTGATTGAGGTAATCCACAAACTATTCCTTTTAAGTATTAGTTGAATGTTTTAAAGTAGTTTGGTATGTGGATTCAATTTGGGTCGTGGATTCAATTTGGGTATCAACTGGAATTTAATTAGAGTATATGAGTTTAATTAGTAATTGGGTTCTTGCTAGTGTTGATTAGTATTGGTTATTTGGGTTATTTGGTTTCTAGTATGAAATTTAATATTTGGATATTGAGATTTCAGCTCAAAAACTGAGCATTCTGTTTTGGCCATTTTCGGTCAGTTGTGATTGTTTCTAGGTTCTGGTGTCTGCTTAGAATTTGTAGAGCTTTGAGTCGCGGTCGTGTGGGCACTTGAATCGCCTCTATACGAGTTCGTATGAGGGAGTTATGTTCAAAACAGTGGCATACCCGCAGGCTGTCATGAAAATCAATACTGAACCTTCTGTTTTGGCTATTTTGGGATAGTTTTGATTGTTTTTGGGTTCTGGTGTCTGCATGATATTTGTAGAGCTTTGAGTCGCGATCACGTAGGCACTTGAATCGCCCCAAGATGAGTTCGTATGAGAGAGTTATGTTCAAAACAGTGCATACCCGCAGGCTGTCATGAAAATCAATACTGAACCTTCTGTTTTGGCTATTTTGGGATAGTTTTGATTGTTTTTGGGTTCTGGTGTCTTCATGATATTTGTAGAGCTTTGAGTCGCGATCACGTAGGCACTTGAATTGCCCCAAGATGAGTTCGTATGAGAGAGTTATGATCAAATTACTAACAAGTGTCCTGTTATGGTACTAAAATGGAATTTATTATGTGGGATTAGGAAGTATAAAATAAATTGGAGGTTTAAGGTTATGTATTGAGTAATTGAGATTAACTTAGGTTTATTGTTTTCCCTTTATGGATTGGTATTGTTGGGTTATGGATCTTAATTGAATAATATGAGTGTTTGGTTCAAGTATAAATTTGGGAACATATGAGTTGATTGGTATTTTAATTAGTGATTGTTATTCATGGTGTAGGAAGGTAATCCACAAGCAAACTACTATCCTATCTTTTAAATTAAATTCAAGTATTTCAAAGTTCAAGTTATGTTTTGAATGTTCATACGTTTTTATATATGAGCTTTTAAATATAGTATTTATTTAATGAGATTACAAAAGCATGTTTTGTATGTTACTAATTTATAAAATACGAGTCTTGAAATATTGTATTATAAAAAGGAGGTATGATTGTTGATTTCAAAGAAAACCAATTGAATTATTGTTTTGTTTTATATTGAAATGTTCGACATTGAAAAATGTCCGTTTTTGGGAATTGGCAACGGATATGTATATCCGGATTATTATGAAATCCTATAGCTTGATAATAGGTAATGGTTATTCGGATCGGTCTCGAGCCCCCGATCCCGTTTCGTTCTTGCAAGAACCGTATTTTCGGTGATGACGATCACCCGTGTTCTCAGGATTTAGATCAAGCCTACTTCCTGACGGTGCATATATTCCCACGTTTTAAAGTGCTGTTAAATTATTGAGTTAATATGAGTTTTGAATAGATACGTTTGGTATATAAATTTTTGTTTGTTTCGCAAATGATATCATATTTTTCATTTGCCGTATTGTTTCGCTATTGACTTATAAAGTAATAGCCGCATTTTGATTTTTTGCTATTAACTTGTACAGTTATAGCCGTATTTTAATTCGTTATGAACTAAAGGTTCATAACCGTATTTATGTCAATCAGACGGTCTTTTAAAAGAGTTTGGACTTGTTTATAAATGTAATAGTTTGTTGGATTACTCAACAATGCAATTGTTGACCGTTTTTTTTTAGGGTCTATCTCTTACAGGGGGTAGATCCACTTTCAGGTTGCCATCTTTAGTGCAGATGGATGTGCTGCTCATTTATGTGTCATGTGTTGCGATAGCGAGGACATCGTTTTCGGAAGGTTAACTTATAATGATATTTTGAAAAATCATGTCTTTTAAGAAAAATAGATATTTTATAATGTATTAATTTAGTTTATAACTGGGTTGTAAGTAATTATATTACAGTTATGTAAAGTTTTTTTTTAAATACTCTGATATTGGTTGCTGTGGCTATCGAGCCACAGGTCGGATTCAGCCCAGACTTCTATAAGTCTTCCACTGTGCATTGTAGACAATATTATTATATTGTTTACGCTGGTTTGGGCTGTTTCATAAACACAAATGGTATACATAAATTGTTACTATAAAGACGATCTCTAGGAGAAACCAAGCTATTGGGTCAGAAAATTATAGAAAAAAGACTGCTCCTAAAATTAAAATTCATGCACACACATTTTTTAAATTCCCCCTTCTTTGATCTTCCATATTTTGTTTCATCAAATTCATTCCTTCCAACTTTCTTTCATCTCATATTTCTCAAAAATTATACAAACATTCTCTAATTTGGTTTTTTCTCATCATCTTAAGTAGCATGTAGTGTCTACATTTATATCATTTATATGTTTTCTTTTTTGGTGTTTTTATGTTGATATTTGGAATTTGTTAGGGTTTATTTACTTATTTTTTCATTTTGATCATATTTTCAAATATGAAACCTTCCTTTAGCACTCATTATTCTTTCGAGGATGATGCACTACTTTCAATTGTTCTATAAAAATCAAAAGATGTTCGTCACATTGTTTCTAAGAGAAAGGATGATTGTAATGAGATTGTTGAAGCATCCGATGCGGAACTTAAGGCTAAGAGGCAAAATGTTTTCATTTTGATCATGTTTTCACATATAGAACCTTCCTTTAGTACTTATGATTCTTTCGAGGACGACGCACCACTTATAATTGTTCTAGAAAAATTGAAAGATGTTCGTCACATTGTTTCAAAGAGAAAGGATGATTGTAATGAGATTGTTGAAGCATCCGATGCAAAACCTAAGACTAAGAGGCAAAATGTTGCATTTATGATGCAAAACCTATTGATTAATCATGAATAATCCCAACTTTAAGGGGTATTTGCCTAGAGTAAACTTGGGTAACCCGATGACCTGCTATAATAGGTATTTCACCAAAAAAATAAATGAGTTGGTTTTGAAGTACGTGTTGTTAAGAGTGTTAAGCTCTAATTTTTCTTTTTTTGTTTAAACATTTTGGATCGGGCCTTAGAGAACGTTGATAAAGAGATGGTCTCCTAAGACACCAGTTAAATGGTATATCATTTGCTAAAAGTGGTGTGAGAGGTCGAGCACTCTTAGATTAATCGGGTATTAACCTTCTATAGATTCCAACATTCCTAAGAAAACTACAAATCCCATTCACATTCATTTAAGGGGATAGCTTCTTAATAATCTCTACCTTAGCCTTGTCGACCTCAACACCACGATTAGATCCAAATGATCAAGAACTATACCTTGTTGTACCATAAAATAGCTCTTTACCCAGTTGAAGACTAAGTTGAGTTCTTTGCATCAACTTCTCTCTAGTTTAACTAAGGTATCATCGGAGGAGTTATTGTACACGGAAAATTATTCCATGATTACCTTCATGCTATATTCTATGAAATCAAAGAAAATGGATATTATGCACCGTTTGCAGGCGGATGGGGATTACATAGCCGAAATGGCATTCTGCGATAAGCAAATATGCCATAGGTGCGATAAGAAAATATCCCATAGAGGGTAGTAAAGGTGGTCTTCACTCTGTCATCTAGATCAACATGAATCTAGAAGAAACCCGGGTATTTATCTAGGTAATAGTAACCAGAGTAAACTCAGAGAAAATGGATATCATACAACTTTAGAAGGTGGTTAGGGCATTAAAAGCGCAAATGGAATTCTTTAATAATTAAATGTACCATAGGGAAAAGTAAAGATAGCCTTCTCTTTATCATCTAGATGGACACAAATCTTGATGAAATCAGAGTATCCATCCAAATAACAGAAACAAGAGTAATTTTTCAACCTTTCACGCATTTGATCAATGAAGAAAAGGGGTATTCGTTTTTTTGGGGTGGCTTTGTTTAATTTTCTGTAGTCAAGACACATATGCCGCCATATGACTGTCCTAGTGCGGATTAATTCATTTCTATCTTTTTTAATAACAATGATACCTTCCTTCCAACGTACACTGGGGAACCCCTTTACTATCAGAGATAGGGTAGATGATCCTAATGCTTAATAACTTTAAGACTTCCTCTTTTTACTACTTCTTTTATAGTGGTATTGAGTCTCTTTTGTCCCTCTATGGCAGGAGTACCATCAGGTTCAAGATTTATTATGTGAGTGCATATAAAAGGACTAATACTCTTAATATCATCAATGGTGTACCAGACGACTTTTCTGTGTGTGCTGATAATCTTGACCAGACGGTCTAGTTTGTCACCATCAAGTTCACTACTAATAATAATGGGCTATTTAGAGTTATCCCCTAAAAAAGCTTTTTTCGAATGAGATTGAAGGGGTTTTGACTTAATATGATGAGCTATTGACATATCCTTGTTCACCTTCTCAACATGTATGATCTTATTCAAAAGCTCAAAATCATTGCTAGATGGTTTAACTCTATATTTAACTCTATAGGTATTTTACCATCTCATGACCTCTTTGTTGTCACTCTTAGTGCCCTTAAGAAAGGACCTTAAGGCATCAACTTTATTTGTGCAGTTGGGTTCAATGGGAAAATCATTACTGTAATCAATCCGGTACATGGATTCAACGTTAACCAGAGCATTTAAAACATCCTGGATAGCAAACTCAACTTTATCCTCCTCCACACTCATAATCAATTAACCTTAGTAATATCAATTAAGGTACTAGTTATGGCTAGGCAAGTGTTATGAATGGTGTGACTTGAGTGCACATTTGATGGGTTCATTCATGTGGTGACTCTTGGGATGGAATCCCATAAGTATGTCATGAATGGGTGTATTAAGTTTTGTCTTAATATTTGTGGTTTATGATGATGATTAAAGTATGAATTAATGAGTTAATCATGGGAGTTATGGGACTTAATGAAGAAGTGCAAAGGTTTAATTCAAGATGCTCTACTATGCAAAGTCGAGCAATAATGTCAGAAGCCTTCTGAAGTGCAGCTCGACCAGCTCGCTTGACCGAGCGAGCTCAGAATGGGTCGAGCGAGCATACAGAATGCAACCAGAAACTTTCTGTAGTCCGCTCGACCAAACCGCTCGACCGAGCAAGCCCCTGTGTTGGTCGAGCGAAGTCTCTAATACTCCTAGGATGCTGTTATTGACTCTTCAAGTACTTGGTGATGTTTCATTATCATTTATTTATAGTTTTTAATGTACTTAATGTTACTTAGTGAGATCACTCCTATAAATAGAGAGCTCTCATTCACACATAAAGAATCATCCACAAAATACAACCCATGCCAAACACTAGCCTATATCTCTTCTCTATTGCAATTCTCCATGTTTGAGAGTTCTTTGAACTCCTTTGATAATATAAGAGATACTACACACCGGAGGACGTAGCCTAAGTTGGGTGAACCTCGTTAAATTTTTTTGTGTCGTTTTATTGCATTACTTTCTCCTATAAACATCGATATCATTGGTAGCTTAATTTGTTTGTCACAAAACCTCATACATTCAATCTTGGCAATATTGGAGTTTGAAACACATTGTTCGAACTCTAATATAGCATCGTTTTCAGCAAGATTTACCAAGAATAATAGGGGTCTTGATATCCTCAAGAATGTCAATGATAGTAAAGTCACAAGAAACCATGGACTTACCTATTCTTAAAGTAAAATCCATCAACATTCCTTAGGATAACGACACTGTGATCATCAAATTGTAGTCTCATCTTAGTGGGCGTCAACTCGCTAACATCCTCAACCTCTTTTACATAGCGTGTGGAGTATTGACAATGGCACCTAGCTAGTTCACATAAGGCTTTATCTATTATAAGATTCCTAGTGGTGACTACGATGCTAAAGCTTTCAAGGTCCTTTAGTTTGGGAGTTAACTTTCTTAGCATAACTACATTCACATTTCCCCTCCTTAGAATCCTGGATAACATCATCAAGCTTCTTATTATTTGACAACAAAATTTTAAGAAACTTAAGAAATGTAGATATCTCAGAAAGAGCATCCAAAAAATGAAAGTTCTAAGGAGACATCCTTCAATAGACTTTAGTACTATAATATATTGGATTTTCAGAAGATATATGCTTTAAGGGAGGATTAGCTAGCTGTTTACCACTTTGTGTAGATATCAGCATTGATTAGGCTCTTTACTATAAGGTTTAGTCTGGTAATTAAGGAATTTAATTTTGAGTTGTAGTATTTTGTTATTGAGCTATGTGGTTAATCTGAGTCTCCAACCTCTTCATATGAATACTTTAAGCTTGAAGCATGTTCCTTATCACCGAAAGTTGTGCATCTTAATTGGGAGGTCATTAATTTTGTTATGGATGGAACTGTGGAGATCATAGGTTGTATTACTTTGGACGAGGGTGGAATCCTGGTAGGTTTTGTTGTTGGAATGGGGTGATGGATGCTGGAGGGTTGATGCTTACGTATTCATGGAGTTTCGCTGATTTTTGTATGAGAGGTTTGTTTGGTTTTTGAAATCTTGGTTTATAACTATTGTCAAATGGGTCATTTTGCCTGTTTTATAGCGCGTTTGCCTAGGAAAATTACCTGATCTATTCCCAAAAACTCTTTAAGTATCATAGTTAGTAATAATATTCATGGAAGTATATAGAAGATGAGTTACAGGATTTACTTTAGTCATTAGCTCAGTGAGGATGGATAGGTTAGCTGTTGTGTAAGAGTCTTTATAATTTCATTTTCACATGAGCTCCACTATTATAGTTGTGGGCTCCTTTCATTACCCCATGAGATTCTGTTCGTTCTGAGCCATTGTTTTGATTAGCTTTAGAGATCATTTAGTAACTTTGACTCCATTTCTCCACCACTTACTGCATTGATGGAAGACTTGTGCTCATCGAACAGATCACCATAAAAGGACTAAACTAGTAACCATTTATGAATTTGATGGTGAGGATATTTCATTTGCAGTTCTTTAAACCTCTTCTATATGTCAAAAAATAAATGAAATGGATATTTATTAAAGGTTTATAGCTAGATCCTAATTTGGAAATTCTTCCTTGGAGGGTAAAATTTTGCCAAGAATCAATTAACTAACTACTCCTAGGTTCTGTAGATACTTGTTGGCTCAACTTTTACTTATTCCTTGGCTTTATACTTAAAACGAAAAGGGAAAACCTTATCTGAAAGTTGATAGGAGGTCGAATAATCTCTAGAGGGGGGGTGAATTGAGAGTATGCACGTTTAAAATTTTTGTCTGGAAGGTTGTCTTAAGAGATTGAGTGGCCTTTCAAAAACTGTTTTCTGGGACAATTTTTAGGTTGAATAATAAAACTATAACATATGTGCGGAAAATAAACTTAAACAATAACACACGATATGTTAACGAGGTTCGGTTCTAAACAATCTACTCCCTGCCTATGGGTTCCCTTTCAACCCGTAGGATTTTAACGCCTTTTTTGAAGACTTTAAGATAAACTAGAAGATCTCACTATCTTCTCTCACCACATTCTTCCCTTGAAGAAACATCTTACAAGTCCCTTTAATAAAAGCATATCCCAAATCTTACAATAGAGATTACAAGTTGAACACTTTGAAAAGCATTCTAAGTTAGGCGTATTAAACTATGAAATAATCTAACTCTTTTTAACACTTAAGCCTATTACAAATTCTAAGAGCTAGATGAATTAAGAATTACAACTCTTTTGAATACTTAGAGAATACTAGATCTTAAGTCAATAAGAGAAATATGTAAGAAGAGGTGCATCCTTAATTATTGAACGAAGCCTTGTATTTATATATGTCACGCCTCAACATATCCTTGAAGAGCAAGAAAGCTTCATCCGTCAATTTCGTTGATCTAGATATTCAGTGCCAGTCTTCAAGACCTTGAGCTTTAATTCAAACTGACGTTCCACTGACAGCTCATATAGTTATATCAATGTGTGCTGTAATTTATTTTTAATAACCAATGCTATGCTGCCACGTTAGAACTCATACAAGATATTGAAAGCTCAACAAAAACCAGATAAAATAACGTGTAAATAATTATTCAAATTAATTCCTATTTTTAGCACTAATTTAAATTTTTATTTCCTATTTTTAGTATCAAATTAAATTGCCATCTTATTTATAGGAAACTCTTTAATTAACTTAACAACTTATTTAAATTCAAATATTAACCATGTACTATTAATAACAAAATGTGTGTTAGCTTGTACTTTAAAATTTAATCAATTAAATATCTTAAACATACATCTTAAATACAAATTCAAAATATATGCTAACGTAATAAAATAAAACATGTAATAACATATTCAAACTTAATTTCAATATATTTTGACCTATAACAAAAATATTTCAAAGATAATTTTAACAAACGTTGACCTAATAAAATATTTTAAATATAATTACGAAAATAACCTTATTGTAAACACAATTATCTTAAGGCCATTTAAACTTATTTCAAGACTTATACATTTAACCTTAAGATAAACTTAAGTCATTTAAACATATTTCAATATTCCGGACTTAAAATATATATCAATTATTCACTTTATATTTAAAATGATTTTGGACCAACTTAAACAACTAAATGTAATTACTTAATTTATTTGTTTAATTAATATGTGTTTTGAATTATCATCATTTAAGAGAGTTGAGTCTTCAATCTCCCCCTTGATGAAACTCAAAACCTTATTTTCCTAAATCATATTTCTAAGTTAAACATGATGTTGGCTCTTAAGGTTTTGATGATGACTTCACTTTTAAATAAACAAACATGTTTTAGAGATTGTTTTGTAGGTGAATATCCGATTTTGTTGAGATCGTTGATGAAGCCTATGACTTGGTTCGTGGAAGTTGTACGTGTCTTAGAATATCCAAGAAGTTAGATAAAAGCTTAGGATGTTAAAAGTAGACAGACGGTCTACTGTTCCCAAAGTTGATAAACTGACAGAAGTTGTAGATGGAGACAGTACACTGTTCCCACGTCGCAGGTCTGGAGAGAAACATCGGCTGGAAAATTGCGAATTAATTATTTTCTGTTTTTAAGTTGATGTAACGGTTAAGAATTAATTTAATTGCTTAATTAATTAATAAATTGGTTGGCAAAACTATTTTTAGGCTATCTAAAAATAGCCTAAGACTTTTTCTTCTTAAGATTAAGATTTCCTATTTTTTAGGATCTTGTTCTTTTAATTCCTATGCTATTTTTAGTTTAAGGAAACTGATTTTCTCTCTGAGCAAATGACAACCGATCATTTATTTTTTGGCAATTCCACTACCATTTGTTTTGAGAACGTGGATGATAGTGGGAGGTGTGTTTAAGGTAACTGCTGGCTGTTCCTACTATAAATAGGAGGGACTATGCTCAAACCGAACATCCATCCAAGAGTGTCCATTAAAGGGAGATCATTTAAGAAAAATATTTTCTGTTGTTAAATGCCAATTAATTTATTATATTTTTCTTAAGTAATTATTTTGATTTTTAATCTCTTGAGAATTGGCCTTGTAAGGGTTAATGAGTGTTTTGTTGTAATTAGACTTATGAGAAGTCTAAGGGAATAAAGAAGTGTAACGTGAGAAGAGAAAGAGAAGGAGAAAGTAGAGAAAGAGAATTAGGCCTAGAGTAGAGAAAGAGAATTAGGCCTAGAGTAGAGAAGCTTCAAGTGAAGCAAACTGTTTTATGTAATTGTATTTGATTGCCTAAAACATAGTGAGAATTTTGAAATCCCGGGGGTCGTGGTTTTCCTTCTTATTAGGCCAAGAAGGTTTCCACGTAAAATCTTTGTCTCCTTTTTATCTTTTGCTTTTTAAGTTTAAGCTTTATTTTGTTTGTTAAAATTCCGCAAATTAGAAGAAAAACGAAGTAAAGCTAGATACACAAAAATTCACCCCCCTCTTGTTGCATTCGACCATCTTCGTGTATTTCAACACATGAATTGAAGTGAAATCATTAATAAAATAAACTATTATAACAAGTAAACAAATAACTAATCACAATACATGCAAAGGTATAATAATCAATATTCATCATATCAAAAATCATGATTATCAAACATCATGAACAATAATCAGTAACTAGAAACGTATCATCAAGTAACTAAGTTTAAGATTTAAGATAAACAATCAACAAAATCAGCAACAAATCAATAAGCATATTTTTCTCAAATTTCTTAAATTATTAAATTTCTCCCCCTTTTTAAAATGATCTACTGGATCATAATGAACCATGAATGAACAATCATTATGCATTATCTAGCAAAACTAATATGCAACACTAAGTATTAATATGCAACATGCAAAGCAAGCAAGCAAAAATAAACATAATTTGCATAATATTTTTCCCCCTTTTTGACTTTCATCAAAAAGAAACAGGGATAAAATATTGGGATTGTTAACCAAAACAAAAAAAATATTGTTTGCCGAAAATAATAATATTGTTTATCAACTAACAGAAATTAAAATCACAACCTGGACCTAGTCTTCCTTTTCTTGGAAGCTTTTGGTTTACCAGGGGAAGTAGTAAATGGTGTAGTTTCAACGGATGGTGGAATTGTTTGAATAGGGGTGGCATCAACTATTTCTGCATTTTCTTCTTCAGCCTTTTCTTTCTCCTTCTTCTCTTTTTCCTTCTCTTCTTCAGCAGCCTCTTTTTCTCCTGCTTTCTCCTTGACTTCCTCCTTAACAACATCTTCCATTTTCTCTGCATTAGCACCCTCATCAACTTCTTCTTCTTCCACAACCACATCTTCAACAACCATAGCTTTCAATTCTTTCATTAACGTGTCCAACATAAAAGTCAAAGTAGACACTTTATCATGCAAATCAAGTATGGAAATGTTCATTTCATTGACCTCAGAGTCAAGAGATTGGAGGCGTGAAAGTGTGGTGTGTTCTTTGATTTGAGGTTCAAGACGAGAAAACATTTTGCCATGGATCTTTGAAGATCCTCTTTTTCAGATTAGGACAAGTGCGAATACAACTCATACTTACCATGATTTTTAAAAATTCCTAGAGGAGGGAGTACATTGCTAGAGAGGGATTGAGGACCAAAATAATCTACTTCCTACAAATCACAAAGTAAATTAAAATGATCAAATATTAAAGTCAGGAGATTAGCATAAGGGCGTAAACTATTACGAACAGGAGAACTACAAAAACGTATAGTTGAAATAATGAGGGAAGCATAATCAACGTTTTTTAGTGAAGTAATTTTCCGCATCAAGATGAGATGGGCATCTGTGACAAGTTCACAAGATGAATTGCGAGAGAAGACGGTTCTAACAAGAAGACTATGTAATAATTTTCTACAGAGATTCAAAGCATTGTGAGTCAGTTGTTTGGTAGGAGAGAAATCAGAATGAGAATTAAGAATAAACATATCTTTGGCATTTTGAAGTGCCACAATATTTGGTGTAGAGTCATCAACCATAGTGAAAGACAAATTACAATAGAAGATTTTCACCAGAATAGGATATGAATATAACCTGGATCCAACAACTTACCAGGAGTTGATTGGATGAATGAAGCAATAATCTCAAAATCTTCAAACAGAAAGAAATTATAGTTAAGAATATCAACGTAGGATAAGGAATGATGTTTAAATGTATCAATCCATCGACCAAATGCTGTGTGATTTTCAAAACAGTGTTTAGGTACTTCTAAAGATGTAAGAGGTGAGGGAATTGATGGGGTTGGAGTTTCTTGCATTAGTGATCTTGATGTTTCACCTTTTTCAAATTTTGTGGAGGACTGGTTAAGTTTTCTTTTGGGGGCCATTGATGATTGTTTTGAGAGCTTGAAAAGGAAAGAGTGAAAGAGATGTTTGAGAGTAAAAACAGAAACTGTAGAGGTAAGGGAACAAGGAAGGCATTTTATTCACTATAAAAGGGAAATGTAGTACAACGCATTTGTACTTCATTTAACAGTGATTTGACAACATAGGGAAAAGGCATAATTGATGTGTGTAGCTTGACCGGTTGGAAGAGTGACGTGAAGGGGTGTGTGATTTAGAGGTGTAATCATGAATTCAATTTGAGACTAATTTGATTAGAACCAAATTCATGAACAAGTATTTATTGCATGGTTCACATCCAAAAATGTATCAAACAAAAAATTTTGTTTTAAGATAATTAGATATCCTTTATTAATTAAAGGTTTTTAAATATAAATCCCATTTTTGTATATATAAAAAAAAATATTTTTTTTAAGAAATTGAAATTTAATTTTTAATTCTCAAAAACATGCATATATCCAATTTAGATCATGTAAATAAAGTGAAATACTCCCCCTAAATACATACTTAGTATTTAGTAACATTTTACCTTTACTATTGAACCCTTACTCCCCCTTATTTCATGCAACATCATTTAGCATGCCAAGTTCCATACGAATATATGCAAACCTATCATGACTTAAAGGTTTTGTAAATTTATTAGCTAATTGATTTTCTATAGAGATAAAGGATAGAGTAATATGACCTTTTTCAACATGATCACGTGAAATGCTGACGAACCTCTATGTGTTTTGTACGTGAATATTGTACTGGATTTTTAGTAATATAAATTGCACTTATATTATCACATCTTATTGGAATGCCTTTGAGATCAACTCCAAGATCTCGAAGCTGTTGTGCAATCCATAAGGTTTGAGAGCAACACACACCTGCAGCTATGTATTCTGCTTCAGCTGTAGCTAGAGCAACTGAATTTTGCTTTTTAGAATACCATGAGATCAATGAATTTCCCAAGAATTGACATGATCCTGAAATGTGTTTTCTATTCACTTTATAACCAGCATAATCAGCATCTGAAAAACCAATCAAACTAAAATTTGCACAACTAGGGTACCATAGACCGAAGTCTTTAGTCCCATGCGAATATTTAAAGATTCTCTTAACTGTTGCTAAGTGAGGTTCTTTTGGGTTAGCTTGAAAATGAGCACATAAGCAAACACTAAACATAATATCAGGACGACTAGCAGTTAAATACAATAAAGAACCAATCATACCTCTATAAGTCTTTTAATCAACACTCTTACCATTTATGTCTTGGTCTAGACTTAGTGTTGCACTCATAGGCATATTAGCAACTTTACATTGATCCATATTGTACTTCTTTAGCAAATCTCTTACATATTTACTTTGACAAATAAACATACCATCTTTCTTTTTCTTTATTTGTAGTCCAAGAAAAAATGTTAAGTCTCCCATCATGCTCATTTCGAATTCATTGCACATAATCTTTGAAAATTTCTTGCATAAAGAATCATTAGTAGCTCCAAACAATATATCATCAACATATACTTGAACAACAACAATATCTTTTCCTTTAGTTTTAATGAAAAGCGTGTTATCAATTTTACCTCATTGAAAGTTATTTTCAAGTAAATGTGAGCTAAATCTGTTAAACCAAGCCCTTGGAGCTTGTTTCAAGCCATATAGTGCTTTGTTTAGTTTAAACACATGATTAGGTAGATTGGGATTTTCAAAGCCAGGTGGTTGTTTAACATATACTTTCTCTTGTAAGTAGCCATTTAAGAAAGCACATTTTACATCCATTTGATATAGTTTAATATTCATATATGAAGCAAAAGCAAGCATAATATGGATAGATTCTGACCTTGCAACTGGAGCGAAAGTTTTGTCATAATCTATACCTTCTTCTTGATTATAACCTTAAGCTACTAGCCTTGCTTTATTCCTTATAATGTCTCCATCCTCATTGAGCTTGTTGTGAAAGACCTATCTAATTCCAACGATAGTACGATCTGGAGGCCTTTCAACTAGATCCCAAACTTTGTTTCTTTCGAATTCATTTAATTCATTTTGCATAGCAATGATCCACTCTAGTTCTTGTATAGCTTCTTTAACATCCTTTGGTTCTACAAGAGAAATAAAAGCTGAAAATGCACATAAATTCTTGAAAGAGGATTGAGTTTGCGTACCTTTGTTTGGATCACTTATGATGTTTTCTGGGGGATGTTGAGATGACATTCTAAGTCTTCTTCATAGTATGGATGGTGGGTAATCATTCAAAGAACTTGTACCTACTTCCATTGAGGGATTTCTAATTGGCGTATCTAAAGCAATACGTTCAGGAGCTGTTTCCAGGTCTTGAGATTGGGTCTTAAGATCAGGCTGTGAGTCTTCAACGTTTACAACCTATTTTCCTTCAACCTCATCAAGACTTTGTATGGTATCCAGCACGTTCTTCCTTTTAACTTCACTAAATACCATTAGCATCCAATTCCTTATCACTTATATCATCGAAATGTTTATTAAGGTTTAACTCTTTAAATCCTTCACTTAATGTTTCATTGTCAAATTCATCAAATACTATACTTTCCTCAACCATACTTGTACGCTTATTTAAAACTTTATAGGCTTTACTATTTAATGAGTATCCAAGAAATATATCTTCATCATTTCTAGCATCAAATTTACCTAGATTATCTTTACCATTATTATGGATAAAACATTTGCAATCAAATGGTCTAAGGTAGGCAATGTTTGGTTTTCTTCCTTTGAATAACTCATAGTGGGTTTTCTTAAGTATAGGTCTTATGAGGCACCTATTTAAGACATAATTTGCCGTGTTAACAGCCTCGGCCTAATAATGTTTGGCTAATCCATTTTTTATAAGCATTGTCCTAGCCATTTCCTCTAAGGTTCGATTTTTCCTTTCAACCACGCCATTTTTTTGGGGTGTCCTAGGAGCTGAAAAGTTATGGGTTATACCGTCTTTTTCACAAAAGGAATCAAAACCTAGTTGATCAAACTCTTTCCCATGATCACTTCTAATCGAAACTATTGAAAGATTCAGCTGATGTAACACCCGAATTTCCTCCCTTCCTTCATGATTCTGGTTTCGTTTAAGGGGTTGGAAATTTGAATTTCCATCCCCTTAAACGAAACCAGAATCATGAAGGAAGGGAGGAAATTCGGGTGTTACAGCTGAGTTTGCATTTCTTTACAACGACTACGATTTCAAGGCTTCACTTTTATTCTTCAAAAAGTCAATCCACGTAAATCTAGAATAATCATCAACTGTAACTAAAATTTAAGATTTACCTCGTATGCTCCGTACACGCATTGGACCACATAGATCAATATGTAAAAGTTCACATGGTCTTGAAGTACTTACCATTTTCTTTGGTTTGAATGAACTTCTTACTTGTTCTCCTCTAATGCATGCATCACATGTAGCTAGGACTGTGTTTGTAGTCAAGAACTGGAAGTCCCTTAACCAAATCTTTACTTACCAACTCATGCATGGTATGAGTATTGATGTGACCAAGACGTCTATGCCATAGTTTTGGATCATTTGTCATAGCCTTCAAGCACTTGAAATTCTGAGCTGCAATTTCGTTAGTATTCAAAACATAAACATTATCATGTCTAAGGGCGGTAATAAATCACTAGTGGAAAAAAACGTATTTGCTGCTTATCATTTGCTGCGGTTTTTGTATATTCGCAGCAATAAATAGGAAAAAGAATTGAAAAAAAAATAATTAATTGCTTCGGTTTTAAGGTGTGACCGCAGCAAATACTCAGTACCAATAATGCCACTTATTTGCTGCGGTTTTGGGGCTGACCGCAGCAAACACTCCTCTTTATTTGCTGCGGTTTTGTGTTGACCGCAGCAAATAATGCCCTTTTTTGCTGCGGTTTTTAACCGCATCATTTAAAATAGGCCATTTGCTGCTATCACTATTGCTTAGGGCCAAAACCGCAGCAAATAATGGCCAAAAAACCGCAGCAAATGAGGTTTTTTCCACTAGTAAATGTGTCTCGGTGTTAGGTTTTTAACAACACATTTTTCTTTATCAAAGATTACTTCATTATCTTTATCACATAGTTGAGACACGCTTAGAAAATTAAACTTTAGACCTTCAACCAAATAAACATTATCATTTGTTTTAAACGGATTCTTACCAACTTTGCCAACACCTAAAATTTTGCATTTACCTTTATCTCCTAGGGTGATCAAGCCATTGCATCTTTCTTTAATTTCAGAAAATAAAGAAACTTTACCACTCATATGTCTCGAGCATCCACTATCTAAGATCCACTTTTGCTTTTCCTACAAAACAAAAAAAAATAATCTTTCTCAACTTTACTTGGCTATCCAAGTCACAAATTTGGGACCATATTCGGGGTAGACCATGTTGGGTGGTCTTGTCCCTTTAGGAACCCATATTTGCTTTATCTGTCCATGTAATTCAAGAGGAAAGGAATTCTTAATAATATAATTGTCCTTACGTCTGTCGGGACATGCAAACTTAATATGTCCTTCTTTGCAACAAAAAGAGCAAGTAGGTGTGCGTCTATGTTTGTATGCATTCTTAACAAATGTGGTTTTACTCTTGTAGTTATGTGTGACATTGTTATAACCTATACCACGTTTATCATTGAATCATTTTTTGCGTGTAAGCATTTTAGTAAATTTAGATTCAGAGTTATTTACCTTTGTTATCGCTTGTAGATTTTTCTCAGACTCATGTCTCAGAGTCTTGAGCTTGGATTCAAGATCATTGTTTTTATTCTTAAGATCAATGAGCTTTTTCGTTTGGCTGAGATATTGTTCTTTTAAGACTTTGACAGTCTCTTCAAATTTTACTGTTTCAGCCTTTAGTGATTCATTTTTCTTTATAAGGTCTTCACAACCTTCGGCATAGTGACGAATTCTATTTTCTAAAATATCTTTCTCATCTTTTAAGATCTTTTCAATTTGAAACATGTCAAAGAGAGCTCTAACTAATTTGTCTTTAGAGCAAGAGTTAAAAAAGTCAAGTACCACCTTATGATTTTGATCTAGATCATCTTCTTTGTCATAGCCATAAGACATAAGTGAGCTTGACCATCTTCACTTTCAGGTTCAGTTGATCCTTCGGAATCACTCCATGTAGCAACCATTGCTTGTTTCTTCTTGTTTTTCTTGTAAGATTCCCTTTTCTTCTTAAGGCATTCCTTTACAAGATGTTCTGTAGATCCACACTCAAATCAAGCAAGTTTGTTAGTTTTAAAATTATAGTCAGAGTTTGAAGACTTACTTTTGTTTCTAGATTTAAATTTCTTAAATCTTTTGCGCATCTTCATGATTCCTTCTAGACCTCTAGTGATCAAGGCAAATGGATCTTCCTTATCATCACTTTCTTCATCATCGCTTGAGGATTCATGATGTTTCTTTGCCTTTAGTGCAAGATTCTTCATGGAAGGTGTTACATCACTTTCTCCATCATCATGTAGGGTTAGTTCGTGAGTTGTGAGTTTCCAAGGAGATCGTCAAGTGATAGAACTCTAAAGTCTTAAGCTTCTTCATTGGCGGTGACATTTGGACCGCATTTGGATCTTTGAAGACACCTTAAGACCTTCTGGACTTTTTCTACACTAGTAAAAGTTTTGCCAAGAGAATTCAAACTATTAGTAATTAATGTAAAACAAGTAAACATTTCATTAATATTCTCATCTTGAACATTTCGTATTGATGCATGAGGATGTTGATCTTAGTCTCCTTCACTTGACTTGTTCCTTCATAAGTCACAACTAACTTATCCCATATTTCCTTAGCACTTGTGCATGAAGAAACTCTATTGAACTCGTTACCATTCAGAGCACAACATAATTGATTCATTGCCCTATAGTTCTTGGAAACGGATTCCAAATCAATTTGTGAATATTCGGATTCGGTTTTTAACACATCATTTCCTTGAGCGTCCTTTTTCATGGGTACCTTAGGTCTTTTAGTTATAATGTCCTAAAGTTCCATATCTTGATCAATCACGAACAATTTAATCAAAGTTTTCTAATGTGAGAAATTTGTTCCACAAAACAAAAGAGGCCTAGAGCACGAATGTCCTTGAGCAAACAACCCTTCTCTTATCGGATCCATCACAAGATATTAGTCTTTATATGTTAAACTAAACTTTGATACCAATTGAAAGTTGATAGGATGTCGAATACTCTCTAGAGGGGGGGGGGGGGGGGGGTGAATAAAGAGTATGCCCGTTTAAAAATTTTGTTTGGAAGGTTGTCTCAAGAGATTGAGTGACCTTTCAAAAACTTTTTCCTGGGACAGTTTTTAGGTTGAATAATAATATTATAACGTATGTGCGGAAAATAAACTTAAACAATAACACACGATATGTTAACGAGGTTCGGTTCTAAAAAACTTACTCCCATCCTATGGGTTCTCTTTCAACCTGTAGGATTTCAACGCCTTTTATTAATAGATTTTAAGACAAACTAGAAGATCTTACTATATTCTCTCACCACGTTCTTCCCTTGAAGAAATGTCTTACAAGTCCTTTTAATAAAACCAAATCCCGAATCTCACAATAGAGATTACAAGTTGAACACTTTGAAAAACATTCTAAGTTAGGCGTATTAAACTATGAAATAATCTTACTCTTTTTAACACTTAAGCCTATTACAAATCGTAAGAGCTAGATGAATTAAGAATTATAACTCTTTTGAATACTTAGAGAATACTAGATTTTAAGTCAATAAGAGAAAAATGTAAGAAGAGGTGCATCCTTAATTCTTGAACGAAGCCTTGTATTTATATATGTCACGCCTCAACATATCTTTGAAGAGCAAGAAAGCTTCATCCGTCAATTTCGTTGATCTAGATATTCTGTGCTAGTGTTCAAGACCTTGAGCTTTAATTCAAACTGACGTTGCACCGACAGCTCAAATAATTTCATCATTGTGTGTTGTGATTTATTTTTAATAACCAATGCTATGCTGCCACGTTAGAACTCATACAAGATATTGAAAATTCAGCAAAACCAGATAAAATAACGTGTAAATAATTATTGAAATTAATTTCTATTTTTAGCACTAATTTAAATTGTTATTTCCTATTTTTAGTATCAAATTAAATTACCATCTTATTTATAGGAAACTCTTTAATTAACTTAACAACTTATTTAAATTCAAATATTAACCATGTACTATTAATAACAAAGCGTGTGTTAGCTTGTACTTTAACATTTATTCAACTAAATATCTCAAACACACATTTTAAATACAAATTCAAAATATATCCTAACGTAAAAAAAAAAAAAGTGTAATAACATATTCAAACTTAATTTCAATATATTTTGACCTATAATAAAAATATTTCAAAGATAATTTTAATAAACCTTGACCTATTAAAATATTTTAAATATAATTATGAAAATAACCTTATTGTAAACACAATTATCTTAAGGCCATTTAAACTTATTTTAAGACTTATACATTTAACCTTGAGATACAATTAAGTCATTTAAACATATTTTAATATTTCGGACTTAAAATATATATCAATTATTCTCTTTATATTTAATATGATTTTGGAACGACTTAAACAACTAAATGTAATTACTTAATTTGTTTAATTAATATGTGTTTTGAATTATCATTATTTAAGAGAGTTGAATCTTCATTATCCTTACTTCATTTACTAAAAGATCCTTAGCAATGATGGTGTCACACTGCTCCAGGAAATCGATAACATGATTATTTGGGCTCTCAAAAGCTTGTCCAATTAACTGATTTCTCTCGATCATCCGAGTGAAGTGAGGTTTCAGCTCAAAGTTCTTTGCACTGAAATCTAGTTTAACAATGCAGGAATGGAGGATTGGGTGAGCAAGGGCGCACCTAATTGGTCATTGCTTCTTGTTGTCTTCTTGCCTTCTTCTTCTTCTTTCTATGTATAATTTGCGTGCCACAGCTTCGATTTCAGGATCTAGTTATTCGAAGGAATGATCTCGCTTGCATTGAAGATCACACAATAAGGAATAAATATATGTGAAATAATAGAATTGAACTGCTAAAAATGGTATTGAAATACAATAAAACCAACAGGTTATTGTTCTAGACAATAGAAGAAATAATGAAGGACACTAGGGATCACGCAATTTGCATAAAAATGTCAAACTTTTTCTTTCCTTATTAACTACAAATTCATAGGCTGACTAAATGTGAAGTTGGCTAACCTCAAACTTTTAACTGTAATCTTTACTTAAATTGGGATCAATCCCTCTACCCTAGCCAATAAAGCTACCCACTAGACATTATAATAAACATGAAGATACAAATTAAAACCCTACGCATGATGAATAGCATAAATATAGAAATTAAAACTACTAAATAATCAAACATAAATTATAAGAGCAATAATAAAAACTTACTTGAATTATGACTAGAGAACTTTATTGAACTGAAGATATTAACTTAAGTGTGTTTAGGGTTAACTAATAGAATAAAAAATGGGAAAAAGTTGAAACTGAAGAACCATAAAAATTGTCGCTCATTAATTATAAATCTGAAAACTTTAATTAATTTTCTAAAATTAAGATTTTCCTTCTATGGAAGAAGGTTACTTAGGAAATAATCTTACCAACAACCCTGAAAATTAGCATAACAATAATAAATATAAAATAAAATAAATACAACTAAAGTAACCAAAATGAATGGAAGGGCGCGCAAAATCGCTTAGAAGAAAGGCGGCGAGTCGTCGCTAGGTAAGGGCGACTCATCGCTTGCTAACTGCCTCAAAATGATAACTTTGAGAACCCAGATGGCGAGTTGTCGCTAATAAAGCGATGACTTGTTGCTTTCTCATTAATAAATTAATAAAATATACTAATGAAGAAATGACTTAAGACACATGTCACACTATCATTAAAAATTTTTCCGCTATTTTTCTATTATTGATAGGGAAACTTTTAATATTTGAATTGATATTTAGGGAAACAATTAACTCATCAAAACATGTAATATTTTTTGATTGACTATATTATATGTGATGATCGTTTGAATATATTTCCTTATATAAACCAAAAAAAATAATGTACATGTAAATCTTTACTTTAAATTAGATAATAAATTATTATCATCTAATGAATAAGCTAACTAATTTGGCTATTTTTTCAATTAAATCCTCCCTCCTATTTATCATACATAGTTGAAGGCTTTTCAAATTTTATTTGTCTCAATTATCAACAATTACTATGAGTAAATGTTTAATATTGTTGTATAGTAAATTATTTATTCACTTTGATAATGATAATATCATAACAAATATAAAGATTTAATAATTAAGTTTATGTTGTGAATAAATTAATTTTATAAAATAATATCATTATACATATCAATAAATATTTATAACTTCCGTGTTATACACGAGAATCTATCTTTGTTCTCGTGAATTTGCCGATCCAAGAGTTGGTGGCTAGTCGTTTTCTATTTAACGGTGATTTTTAAATTTCTTTCTATCTTACTTCTTCTTTGATTTTCACAAGTGGCGAGTCGTTTGATGTATGGCCTTGGCGATGACTCCTTGCATACACTCTGCCTTTGTTGCTCATCCTTGTTTATTTGTTCGAGGTCTTAGGCTATTTCTTTAAGCCTTCATCCTATTATAACTCTATAGGACGTATAAAAACTCTAAATTCACGTAAAACGCATGCAAACTGTTATGAATAGAATCATTTAGGTGGAAAACAAACATACTATAAAATCACGTAAAATAGTCATATTACTTCCTAATAGAAGGTATAAAATTAAGTGCAAATAATTGCACTTATCTGATGCAATTAAAGTTTTCAGATCATGCAACATATACTTCCTCCGTTCTCCAATGAAGTTAGTGGGAAATATGTTGGGACCATAAGAAATATAAAAATGTTAAAATGGAGTTAGTGGTAGATATAGTGGGGGGGGGGGGGGACCATAAGCATTATAAAAAATAAAAATATTAAAATGGGGATGAATAAGATTATTTTTTTCCTAAGTTTGTTATATGAATAAAAAGATTTTTTATGTGAATAACAAATTAAAACACCCAAAAATGGGAAATGTGAAGTTCTTTAAGAAAAGGAGGAGTATAATATATAATTGACCAAGTTGATCTTTACTTGTTCTTTTCGTAAACCACATTATTGTATTTGCAACACAAAACGCTCAATTAACCATTAAATTTTTAATGAGCCAATACTTTTCAAATAATATAGAAAAGAAATTAAATTATAATGAAGAAATACAGACCATCTATTTGACTAATTGATTTCTGGTTAATCACCAAGTTTTTGAGTTTTATTATTTTATTTCTGTGTGTTTTTTTATTCAATTATATTGGTGATAATTAGGCATGGCCACGGTCCGGGTTGGGACGGTCCGGGTTGGGCCGGTTCCATCCGGTTCCGGTTCCATTTGGAACCTGTCGCGATCGGTTCCGGTTCCGGGCGGTTCCAAACGGTTCCTTGGCGGTTCATGAGGCGGTTCCAATTCACGGGACGGGCGGGTCGGACCATCGGTTCCATTTTTATTTTTTCTTTAAATATTTATATAATATAAAAATACTATAATATTGCGGACGTACCTTTAATGGTTACTCGATTATTAGCCAAATTCATTGCTTGTCAAGTTGTCATCGTTATTAAAATATTTACTAAAAAGAATGAAAAAAATAAATTAAGAAGAAACGAATCAATGATAATATCGATAAAGATGATTAATAAAAAAATAAGGAGAAAATGGACTTGAACCTAGTACCAAAGGAATACTAAGTTGCCTACGTATCCCGAAGGAATCAAAGCCCACGTAGTTCTTTGTCATACCTTTTATTTTTAGTTTTGAATGTTGATTTATCGTTGTCCGATTGATCCTATTCGTCTTCGTCATCCTCATCTGGTTGGTTAGATGCTTCCGCTGACTCTCCTCCTGACGATGATGCAGATGTATCCATCATCATCCATGGATCATCATCATTCCTTAGTCCTTGTGTTCAAATCTCCACTTGATCCCAATCTTTCTTGCAAACACATATTTGAATATTATGTGGAGCAAGACGAGATCTCTTTTCGTCTAAAACTATTCTACCTGCACTAAAAGCAAACTCCGACGCAATTGTAGAAGCAGGAATTGCAAGGATACCCTTTGCAATTCTCGATAATATGAGAAATTTTACAGATTTTTCTTTCCACCACTCTAAAATATCATAGCTACCTTGGTCAATTTCAAAGTGGTGTTTAAGATAACTATCTAATTCTAAATATGAAGTGGAGGAAGAAGAAGAAGATGATCCTACAAAACTATCATCTTGGCTCATTATATTAGCTATTACGGAATTATAATAAGAGGCACTGCCGAAACGCTTGCACGCCTAGACGTATCGCGTTTTGGGTTATATACACTAGCATAATAATCATAAAGTTCTGCTAAAAGTTTTTTACAACTTGCAACATAATTATGTATATCACTAGGCGGGCGATCTAATGATTGGTAGTAAAATCCAATTACTTTAGTAAGGACTTCTGTTTTAAAACATGGGTCTAAAATGGTTGCAATTCCATAAATATAAGGAAAATCGGTAAAATATGCCTTCCATTTATCCATCATATCTGCAAGAATCGGCTTTAAATATGGCTTAGTATCATCATGCGTATGTTTAAGAAGATGATAAAAAATAGTAATACACTCACTTATTACTAAGTGGACGTTCGGTTCATAAACATATGAAAAAATCTTAGTTGCGTGGTCATACGCTTCTAATATTTTATGTAGACCTATAGCTAATTCCCATGTGTCATCAGTTATATAGCTATCTGTACACTCACTATACAGTTGTGTTATAACTGGACGATAAGCAATCGCATTTCTTAATAAATCGTTGGTTGAGCCCCAACGTGTAGGAGTATCTAATGACCAATACACTTTTTTTAGTTGATATTGGTCACATAATTGTTTATATCGTCTTTTTATCTTTCCAATTCTAAGCCACTTCACTATATCTCTAATTGGATCTAATAAATCTCTTAATTGTTTTATACCTGCTTGGCAAGATAAGTTAACTATATGAGCACAACAACGTATGTGTAATAAGCTACCCCCAAGGATAAAACTAACAGCAGGCTCGTTATACAAAAGTTCCATACATTTAATGTTAGCGGTTGCATTATCGGTAGAGCAACAAAATATCTTATCTAATAAGTTCCATTCTCTACATATCTCTACTAATCTATATTTTATGTTTTCACCCGTATGTCTTTCTAGCATTGTCTCAAAAGCAATTATTCTTTTTTGAATAATCCAATTTTGATCTATCCAATGTGCTGTTACACACATATAAGATTCTAAATGTAGGGGAGCAGACCAAATATCAGTTGTTATGCTAACCCTACCATTAAAAGATTTAAACATTTCAATTAATTCATAGCGCATTGATTCATATAATTTAATTGTGCGTCTTTTAAGAGTGCTCCTAGGGATTGCTCTATATTGTGGTTGCAAAGTTTTTTTAGTGAAACGCTCGTGTGCCCTACTTTCACCGTGGTTAAAAGGCAATTCATCACAAATTACATACTTAGAAAATTCATCAATCATATCATTACGATTATATATAAAAGGCATACCTGTGCTGGGAATGTCCCACTATCGGCTTCCACTTGTGGTCCCGCTGCCGCTTGCTGCATGAGTTTCTTTTGTGATTCCATGCTTCTTTGCCAAATGTTTGTTAAAAGATCCCGTACCACCACCTAACACGTATTCACTAAACACAATAAATAAATTTTTATAAAATATGAATATATAATGTATGTATAAAAAACTAAAAAAGTATTTACCTCTGGCGAAATTGTATGAAATTAAGGGCTTTACTCCTTGACTTTCACAAATTTGACAAGTGCATAAGAAAACATCTGGATTGTCGGTTGGTTCTTTTGTAAAATACGACCACACATGTGAAACAACTCTACCACTAGGAGGTGGCATTGCCGGAAAAGGTTGTCTTACTGGTTCATCTTCATCTAAATTTAAATATAAAGACATACTCAGATATATACCACAATATATAAATAAATAATAATTTAAAATTTAATCAATTTGAAAAATAAAATTATAAAACTAACCGATAGTTTGGAAATTGACTCGTTTACCACGAGCTTGTCTTTGTTGTTGTTGTTGTAGTTGTTCTTCATGTGATCTTGTTGATGACTGTCGAGAATTATGTATCCCAATAGGGGTCGTTGGTTCCTCTTCTTGTTCTTCTTCTTAATCAATTTGTATTTCTCTTTCCACTTCTTCTGCATAATTGTGTAATTCTTGGTCGTACCCTTCTGGATAATTTGGTTCATAATTATAATTACTAATCGAAGGTGTTGTTGATACCGACGGAGTTGAAGTGGCCTTTCTTTTGGAGCTAGAACCTCCCAATGATTTTGCCACTTTAGTAACTTTTTTAGAGGCTTTTTTCAAAAAAAAAGACATGATAATATTGAAATAATAATAGAATTAAAAAAATAAAAAAATAAAAAATAGACTAATTATGTAATTAACTAAATTAAGAAATAATTAAAAAACTAATTATGTAATTAAGAGAATAATTGCGTAATTAAGTAATTAAGTAGAGAGAGTAAGTAGAGAGAGTAGGAGAAGAGATGAGTTGTGAATGAAAATGATTGAAAGTGATGGGTATTTATAGAGAAAATGGCAAGGGCTAGTTAACGGCTAGTTTTCACGGTTCCGGTTCCATGGAACCGCTAGGCCGGTTCACCCGGAACGGTCCCGGTTCCGGTTCCATGGAACTGTTGGACCGGTTCACCCGGACCGGTCTCGGTTCCATAGAACCGTTGGACCGGTTCACCCGGACCGGTCCCGGTTCCAACCCGCGGTTCTTAGGTCCGGTTCATGCAGTTTTTTCCGGCGGTTTCATGGTTCCAGCAACTTTTTTTCGGCGGTTTCACGGTTTCGCAGTTCGGGCCGGTTCGGAACCTGTCGCGAACGGTTCCGGTTTCGGATCCGGTTCCAAGCAGTTCGGGACCGGTTCGGTTCCGGGTAACCCGCCCCGTGGCCATCCCTAGTGATAATATATACATGAGGTCTGAATCACTGCTCCTAGAAATAACTGCCATATTGCCTACACAACCGCTATACTAAATAACTGCTACTATACATAGTCTAACACTAATAATCAATTTAGTAAAACAAAATAAAACAAAACAAAATTGAACATAAAATTATTGAATACTTTTTATGTATAAAATATTAAATTTAACATTTACATAAAACTATCAAATAGTTTCGATATATGTAACACTTATTACATGCATGTATTTTTTAATGAAGTTCACATAAGGAATGTTCACGGAAATTAAGAAAAATAGAATCGTTTATATATTGGAGATATTATTTTGTTGAATAATAAATTTGATGGAGGAAAAGTGGGGACCATAAATATTAAATAAATATTAAAAGAAAGTTAGTGGAGAAAATATGAGGACTACAACTAATAAAAAATATTTTTAATTATAAAATTAGTGAGAAACATGTGAAGACCATAAAGAATATAAAAATGTTAAAATAAAGTTAATGGAAAATATTTAGGGACCATATGCTTTATTAAAATATCAAAATGAGGATGAGTAATGTTATTTTAATATGTGATATACATGGAAAGATTTCTTATGGAACAACAAATAAAGCGCCCCAAAAAGGAAAGTGAGAACTTCTTTGAACAGAGGGAGTAGTTTTGTATCAACTAATTCCTATGTCGATTAGGTTTTAGCAGGGCTATTATTGACTTTTTCGGAACCTAGGGCGAAATAATATATTAGGGCACTTTAAAATAATTTTAATACACAAAAATTCAAATGAAAAAAAATATATAAAAGCTTCAAATTCATCAAATAGATATTATACAAAGCTTTTACTATCAAGAACCGCATCCATCATCATTTTCTACAAGTTTTTTCACATACTGTAAATTATATCTTGCCTTTTTTACATTGTTCATTCTATGTGTAAATAGTGATGTATTAGCTTAATAAAATCAATACAAAGCAGTATCGAAACCCTAATCACTTTTTATTTCTGCATTTTATTTTCTTTCATGGTATCAGAGCCGTAAGGTTCAGATCCGAGATCCGACTCTTCAGTTCTCATCATTTACCTAGAATCACCTTACCTTAATCTCAATGGCAGATTCAACAGAAAACACAATCCAAACCTAACCAATTTCAATGGACCAGATACCAGTTGGAGAATCCTTCATTTTGGCATGAGGACCGAACAAACATGAAGTGTAGCCATTGCTGTGGATCGAGACACACCAAAAATGGTTGTTTCAAACTCATAAGGTACCCAGAGTGGTGGGAAGATCTACAAAAAAGGAAGGTTGCCACCAAGGCACCGGTGAACCGAGCTGGCAGCAAAGCCCTCCTCATTAAAGCAGAAACCTCCGGTGGTGAGCACACAGGGGTTGGTGAAGAAGCAGAAATGGCGAAAGAAGGAGGAGATGGTATGAGAACAATGAGCACAGAAGGAGAGAGATACACAAAAACAAAAAATGGAAAGAACATAGAACATGTCGACCAAAGGGGAAAGGAAAGGGCAAGTGGGAAACTTGCCTTATATGAGTATTTATAAAGGGGAACAAAACAACACATACCCTAACCCTAAAAAACCCTTGTGTCACTCCTATTTATCCCTTAAAAACGGCGGCTCAATTCCCAAAAACAAGCATAAATTTTTACCTACTCATCAAAAAAACCCATCTCTTATCCATTCTAATCCACAAAAATTTAGTCTTATGTGCAAACCTACACCCAATTAGATCTTTGACTGTCGTGCCACTGACACAATGACCTTTGACCGAAATGACCTTGTCACCTCCATACCAACATCCCAATCTCATATCCAAACCACTAATGGGGAGTGTATCCGTGTTGAAAGTGCTGGCCCTGTTGATGTTTCTCACTCTATTCACTTGAAAAATTGTTTATTTATTCCAAGTTTATCTCATAAATTATTGTCTGTTAGTTAGTTGACTAAAGAGCTTGATTGTACTGTTCTCATGACTTCTATTTGTTGCATTGTGCAGGATGCTCAGATTGGGAAAATCATTGGACATGGTTCTGCACTAGAGGATTATACTATGTGGATGACACGACTCAACAAAGTCAAGCTTTGCTAGCTCGCCGGTCCTATGATTGTCACCTCTAGTTGTGGCATCGACGCTTGGGTGACCCTTCTATAGCTTATTTAAAAATTGTATATCTTATTCTCAAAAACAATAATATGTCGTTGGATTGTGAAACTTGTGTTTTGGCGAAAAGTCAAAAACATTCTTATTTGCCTAGTTTATCCCATTCTACTTGTCCTTTTTCGATAATTCATTCTAATGTGTGGGGCCCTACTCCAATTTTTGCTCATCATAATTTTTCATATTCTGTGTTATTTGTGGATGATTGTATTCGTATGAGTTGGGTGTATTTTTTGAAAAACATCTTGCTCTGACACACCACAACAAAATGGGATTGCGCAGCGCGGGAACCATACTCTACTTGAAATCACTCGAGCTCTTTTACTCGAATCTCACTCCTCAGCCTATTTTTGGCCTGAGGCCACTGCTACCTACCTTACCCATCGTCTTCCTTCTAACCCTACGTTCTTCTCATTATTTACCACCTCGTATCTTTCGCTGTGTAGTCTTTGTTCATCTTCCTAAAAAATTTTGAACGAAACTTGAGACTAGGGCAATCAAATGTGTCTTTCTTGGCTGTGGGGTAAATTAAAAAGGATATAGATGTTTTGACCCTGTTCACTAACGCATGTATACTACTATGGATTGTGACTTCTTTGAACATTCCTACTATTATACCCAAATGGTCCTCAAGGGGAGAGAGTTAGTGATGACATAAAGAGCAAGTAGGTGAGACTACCGATGTTGTGCCTGAAGTCATAGTATCTCCACTTCTGCAAGTCCCTGTCTTACCAGATGAGCATCCTGAGGTTCCAACTACTGAGGTAAATTCAGAAGTTCCACAAACTTTGATTAATGATCATGATAATTCTATTGTCAATACCCTTCACTACTACAAAAAACGGAAAAGAGAACCCCTCAAATATGCCTAAGAGAACTCCTCAGGAGCGTTCTCCATGTCACAGTTCTCTTAGCCTAAGAGAACACCCCTTTTTTAGTGTTTTCTTAAGTAAAATAAAAGAGAACATGTGGAACAAATAGGCGTTCTCTTTTCTTCACATTAAAGAAAACTTGCACCTTATGGATGTGTTCTCTTTGCTACTTGTAAAAAAATCTACAACCCTACCAAAGAGAACACCTGCTTTAGGGAGGTATTCTCTTTTCCCTTACCAAAGAAAACTACCAATTACTGGAGGTGTTCTCTTTGCCCTTGCCAATAACTACTAAAGAAAAAGCCGTACAATTGCAATTTCCTTTTATTTTTAAACCACCATTTATATGACAAAAGACCTATATTAATAAATAAAAATACCAATACGATATAATTTGTACTAATACATATATACCATTAAATATACGCGTTCATACATGCTATACCAACAGCAAAAATTATAAACCATTTCATCATATAATTAGACTAGAATTCAACTATACAAATATCTTATTCCAAAAGTCAAATGTCATCAAAATTCTTCATGAATTCTAATCTTTAATAATTTCCATCGATATGATCTTATAACACATCATCCAAATCTTCTCCTTCCTTCTCCAATTTTTGTTGCCTATGTTTGACAACGTAAGAAATCCATAAATCTCGAACTTGATCAATGCTCTCCTGAGAATAAGTTGAAGCAGCCCCAGGGGAAAACTGCAAGACATTCATAATACATTAAAATTTTACTAACCCAACTTATTGCAACAATATGTGTCAAATAACAAAAATTTGAGCAAAAATTTCAGTAGAGTCTCTTTTGTATATAAGACAACCCCCAAATTGGGAAACAATGAAATACATCATAACCTATCTCAATAACTAATCAAATAATATATTCCCAAGAAAATCAACTGCCCATAAATAAAATATGTCAAACAAATATCAACTTTGAATCACACTCTCCCAATCTATAATACTTCTATCAGGGGTGATTCAGAGGTTTGTATGCAGTCAACTAACTTACTTTTGGTAACCATCTTGTTGCTAGAAACATCACAACAACATGTAATCATAAGACCTTTAAATTGCAGCCAAGAAAGAGAAGGTGAACATTGATGCCGAAAATCCAATCCATCAATATTATATCCAAATGTCATTGTGTTTCAATACCAATATCATAATGTTTGATATAAATTTTTGACGACTACTTACCTCCTCCAAAATCAATTGTTGCCTACTTTCAATAGTCTCAAGCATATAACGGCATACATAATATCTACAGTATTTGGCGTCTTGAGGTTGACGAGGACACTATTACAAGATATCAAAACAAACAAACAATGAAAAAATAATTAGAACATAGAATTTGTCATAAGTTTAGAACATGTCTAAACAATTAAAAAAAAATTACTATAAAAGAACCTTACTTTTAGTTTGTTCCAACCAACTTTAGGATTCTTTTTAATTTTTTTGAGATCCTTTCGATGGACCATGCTAAACTTCACAAGCCCCCTAGTCATTTACATATAAAATGATTAAATAGATAGAACCTAAATAATATATCAAAGTAAAACCATTTACGATGCAATAGTATAGTACTTACTCATAAATAATTTTACGAGCATTTTCACGCACTTTATTTTCCACACCAGCAGGATCTAACCAATAAACCAATCCCTTCCATGGACTAATAATTGCTAACATCCAATGCCGAATACGCAAAGATAGCATTCATACTTGCAAATCAATATCACTAAAGGGGATTCTTTTGATGTAAAAAAATATTATTATAATAATATAAGACAACCACAACAAAAATTTTGTCACTTACTTTTCGTAATAAGGTGCCATGAATAAATGGTTTTTGTTCTTAGCATTATTACATGCGAAAATGCTAGCCAAGTAGTTAGATCAATCCTCTTCTTTCTCTATTGGTGATAATGGAGAAAGCATATTAGCATCACAAAAACCATACATTCCGGAGATACCTTCTTCTTGACCTCAAATACCTTGCAAATCATAAGAAAAATAAATTAATAAATAAATTATAACTTTAAAAATAAGAAATAAAAAAATGGAGTTCTAAGTTACTGTCATAAAAATTAAAAGATGCCCTACTCCTACTTCTAGTTGATAACACCAATCAAGCATGTCTATGTAATCAATGTCAACAGTATGCTTATTGCGGAACACAAAGTCTGGTATTTCTATAGTGATTTGTTCTTCACTTTTTCTCATTGCTAAAGCTTCAAATTTAAAACTTTTTACCAAGTTTGTGGTCAGCTTGGCACGATCTTTATCAGTGATTTGGTACTTCCGATTTGATGATGAAATTGATGAAGGTGATTTGGAGATGGTGAGATGAGTTTGTTTCCATCATCTTGCTGTGCAGCTGCGTCCTTAGTTTGAAAATAGGATGAAGGTGAATTTTGAGATGCTGAGATGGAATTGTTTGCATCTTGCTTCTGTGCATCCTTAATTTGAAAACAAGGAGATAATAACAATTAGTTTGCGAAACATAATATGAATTATGTCTACAAACTTATACCATGCTACTAAGGAGTACTTACACTGAAAATGGGAAAATGAAGTGACACGACCAAGGAATAAAAGATTTCTTAGCTTGACAAACTAGTGTCATTTCCTCATTAGGATATGGAAAAAGTGCACTAGGCTTGATATTCTTCTGAATATTGACTCGATAATGACCACTTGGCATAGGGGCCCCATGATTCTTCACAATTTCTGTTGCTTTCGGTATATAAACCTGTGCCATGGCAACAATATCTATCCCTTCATCTCCCTCTAGCCCTAAGTAACAATCATTCCATCCCTATTCATCATGAAAGATTTATAATCATATAAAGTTAGTAGTTTAAAATTATTATAAATTTAATCTATCATTATAATACAAAGTAACATATTTATTTAATCTAAGTAAAACTCTCATGAATAAGGATATACCTCAATAAAAGGAGAAGTTTGAAAATTGTAAGCTGTGGGTTGCGCTTCGGAATCAGGCAATTGAACAACATATGGTTCACAATCATCAATGTTAGTATGACGATCTTTTATACCTGGTTCATGAACCTGTTCCTTTTCAGATCAATGCTGCTCACTAATATCATGCTCTTCATTTGTAATAAATTCTTTCCTTGCTTCATTGTGAACAATTTCACCACCACTACTAGTTACAAGTTCAAAATGCACATTTTGAACACCTAAACTTGCAAATGGCATAAAACTTGCATTGATCCTTTTCCACCATTACCACTTTTTTCTTTTTGTCCAGTAGAATCACTAAGATGGGAATCAGACCCAAAATCCTTACCATCACCCATTCCCTGGCCAACACAATCACCAAATTTTGTCATGAAGTCACACAATTGCTCCTGATTCAATTGAAAGCACGTCATTATAAAAGACATCATATAATTCTGCTTTTTCTCCATGCTCATCATTTTTATGTGCATACGATTGATTACAGAGTGTAATTCTTTAGGTGGTGCTGGTTTGTTGAAGCCAAAGTACTCCTTATTTGTTATGCCTGATCCAACGGCTCTAACACAACCACCATGCTCTTTTTTCGTAATAACTTTTGCTAAAATGTCATTTCTTCCTTCAGCAACTGTCTCTCCGTTATTTTGTTGAGCTTCCAATGCTTGCTAGCATCAACAAACAAAATTAAAATGCATTGTAAAAAATTGGTGCTGACATAACATTTAGCAAAATTGCAATGGGCTTAGCTCTTACAATTTCCTTAGCTGTTGCTAAATCGGATGGATTCTTAAAGGTAATAACTCCGTCTTTCACATGAGAATGAGCTCTTATCCAAGTCCAATGCCTAGGAACTTGTTCAAGATGAACCCCTTGTTCATCTAGCTCTTTTTCCTACATTTGGAGAAAATAGTATTAAATAGTTGTTTGATTTCAACAAGTTAAATCAGCTTGTTTTTTTGTGGACAAAAGTGAGACTTACAAGCTCTTTCTCAAAATGTTGATACCCAAGTCGCCCTCCTCGATAGCCAGATGTCTTCAAATTTGCCTTTTTTCTATTAGTTTTGCTCAATTCCTTCGCCAAAAGTATAAATCACTTAATAAATATGACTATAAACTTCGTTATCAAATGGATTGAGTAAACTGTAGAAATAACACTAAAGTGGATCGAGTTGATTGTACAAAAAACACTAATCATCATGCATATTATTGTTAAATGCAATTTATCCTAAAGTTACTGTCATATATTCACTACTTATTCACTAGTTCTTAAAATATCAGAACTAGCTATCCACTTTAGTGTTAATCACCTATTTATTCACATTACTTACTGACATAAATTCACAAGTTCTAATATATTCATATATACAAAAGCTAACCTTGAACTCCTTGGATGTACAATACTTGATGAAATTGTCCCAATCTGTTTGAAGTATCCACGGATAAGCCTTTGGTGGCTTTTCTCTTATGATGCTTGTAGATCTATACAAACAATTCTTCCTTAATCTAGCTTTCCAAGCTCTCCAACGAGTTCCAGCTCGTGACAAAATCCAATTTTTACGATGTTCGAGTACCACAAACCCCTTCTGTAATATTCAAATTTAAAGAACCAATTATAACATGAAAATTGAAGGTTCTAACTGTAATAAAATATTTCAAATAACATTATGAATGTAATTATACTTACAGCTATGAATTTATACACTTCATCAAGGAGTTGTTCCAGAAGATCAGACCAGTCCTTGTAATTAATATTGACTCTTTCACGAGCAATAATACCTATGTATGAGCAGAAGGTAGTTTTGTGTTCACCACATGGAATTTCAGGTTTCTTAGTCCATTCCAACTGGATTTTCTGGCCTTCATGAATAGCCTTCCCAACCTTTGCAAGTACAGTACGACCACCATCATCACTATCACTCTCATCAGTTGTTGCATCATCACGTACTCGCTTAGCAGGTATAGATTTCTTCTTATTTTCCATTAGCCTACACATAATAAAACGATTTGATAGAATTCGGGAAAAAAACATTAAGGACTTAAAAATAAAAATAGGTATACCATTGAGTGTATATGTATCCAATAAAATTCTAATTAATAAAACAAACCTCAATCTTCTTAAGTTTTTGATGTACGATGACGCTTTTGGGATTTTCCCTCAATGCTTTTTTCTTCAACCCAAATCCCTTCGTCATGGTCTTCCCGTACATAAGTTGATGGATTGTCATCTATATCTTCCTCAAATTCAATGAATTTTGTCAAAGTTTTCTCCTCAAATGTAACATCTTCATCAACGTCATATATGGCAATACGAGACCTTGGTGTTATAACCACAGACATCCTCTTGTCACTTGGGTCCGTCATATAAAACACTTGTTTTACTTGACTTGCTAGTACGAACGGATCTTCCTTATGACCAATTTTGCTTAAATTAACCAATGTACAACCTACATCATCTGTTACAATGCTCTTGCTGTCAACCCAATTGCACCCAAAAAGAGGAACTGAAAAGTCAAAGTACTGCAGCTCACATATCTCTTCAATTACTCCATAATATTGCATCTTGCTGTAGATTGGGCGTTTGTCTTTAGCACTAGAAAAATGCATAGCTTCAGCTTCAACAGTCACCCCACTATTTTGCATAGTACTTATTTCATCTTGGGATCTGGTGTAGAATATGCAGCCATTAATAACATATGTTGCATAAAAGGAGAAATTGAAATGTGGTCCATATGCTAAACTCTTGAGTCGATTGGAAATAGAGTTTAAGGAATCCTTGAGTTCATTCATCACTTGATCTTTAAACCATTTTGAAAATGTTTTATTATGCTCAATGGTTAAAGCCTTTTCAGCTACCTTACGTCGATTCTTTCTCAAGTGAGCCATGTGTTTTCCAATATATGGTACCACTTCATCTTCATTATGGAGAATATATGTATGTGCCATATGCAGTTTATCAGGAGACATATCGAGTTGTGTCTTACCTATAGTCCCTTTCCCATCAAGTCGTCCACTATGTCGAGACTCAGGAATCCCGACCATGTTCACATTCTTCAAATACTTGTTGCAATATGCCATCGCATCATCATAAAGATGTCGCTCGGCAATGCAGGCTTCAGGTCGATAAGCGTTCTTTACATATCCCTTGTATGTTTTCATTTGTTTTTCAAAAGCCCACTGATTTCTTAAGCCCACTGATTTCTTCTCTAATTCCAAGTTCCTTCAAGTCTGCTCTAGCTTTAACTCCGTCTTTTGTCTTACCGGGGATGTTCAACAAAGTACCAATTACACTATCACACACATTCTTCTCAATGTGCATCACATCAAGAGAATGCCTCACAAAGAGGAATATCCAATAAGGTAGACGCCATAATACTGAACACTTCTTGTACCCCTTCGAAGGAATTGCATCTTTGTGTTCCTTTTTCTTACCGAATGTAATTTGGATGTTTTTCACCTTTTCAAACACTTGTTCACCAATCAAGATCTTTAGACGTTTCTCAAATACTTGTTCTCCATTAGAAACTTTTTTTTTGCTTACGATAAGGATGATCTACTGGAAGGTAGTGACGATATTCCATAAAAACCATTTTACCAAATGCTGATAACCACTTCCCTTCGGTACCATCCTCACATATAGGGCAAGCTGTTTTTCCTTTGACCGTATGTCCTGAGAGATTGCCATAAGCTGGATAATCTTGAATGGTAGTGAACAATAATGCCCGCATATTGAAATTTTCATTTCGATGTGCATCATAAACATCTACACCTTTTTCCCACAACAATATCAAATTCTCAACTAGAGGAGTTAGGTACACATCGATGTCATTTCCTGGTTGCTTTGGCCCAGAAATTATCATTGACAACATCATGTACTTTCCTTTCATGCACAACACAGGAGGTAAGTTGTAAGTCACTAAAATTACCAGCCAAGTACTATGGGTGCTGCTAAGAGAGCCAAACGGATTCATACCATCAGTAGACAAGGCTAGGCGTAAGTTACGTTCTTCTTTCTTAAAGTTCTCAAATTTATCATCAATAAACCTCCATTGAGGGGAGTCGGCTGGGTGCCTAAGTTTCCAATCATCAAGTCGACCATTCTTATGCCATGTCAAATTTTTAGCATCCTCTGCATTTGAGAATGTTCTTTTAAATCTTGGTATGATTGGAAAGTACCATAAAACCTTAGCTGGCACTCCTTGCTTTTTCTTGTACCGTGAGGCATTGCATACCGGGCAAGTCTTCAATGATTCATGCTCATTTCTAAATAATGCGCAATCTTTAGGACAAGCATGTATTTTTTCATATTGCAAACCCATTTTGCATAATATTTTTTTCGCCTCATAAGTTCCCTTAGGAAGGACATTATCATCAGGAAGTAACTCTTTTAAAAATTCAAGCAGTTGAGTAAAACTCTTATCACTCCAACCATTTCCTGCTTTCATATTATATAACCTAAGTACACTAGACAGTTTTGAATGCTTACTGCCAGCATACAGGGGTGTTTCAGAATCATGAACCAAACTCTCAAATATTTCTGGTTTTTCAGGAGCACTACTAGCAGCTTCACGTAACAGGTCATCTAGTCTATCACCCTCATCCATATAATCTTCCGGCACATCATGTTTAGTACTACTACTTGTTGAAGATATTTCCTTTGGTTCACCATGCCATATCCAACGGGTATATGTTCTATCAAATGCCCATTTATTTAAGTGTTTGAGAATTTCATCAACTCTATGATGCATTAAGTTATGACATATATAACACGGACAAGGTAATTTAGATACCAATTGACTATTCTTAACAACAAAGTTTACAAAATGTCTAACACCCGCTAGATATTTAGGGTCACCCGGCTTTGTTGTTGATATCCAACTACGATCCATTGCTATGCACCAAAAAATTGAACACAATGTAAAGGAAAAGAAAAATATTCCATGATTATCTCATGCATTCATATAAACTACAAGAAGAATTAATTAACAAAGAAAAGGCATATGACTGCTATGTTATCATGTCGGTCATTAGCTAGGCAATGCTAGCTGCTAAGTTATGGCATGTTATACGAAGGAGAAAAACCTAAGATCAATCAAGCAAAGAAATAAACATAAGAAGGTTAACAAACCATCAAGAATCAAATCCAAAACTGGTTACAAGAGCATATATTGCTGTCAAAATAGCCCTGTACATGAAGAACACGAATAAGTTATTTGTCTTTCTCTCTGTTTGACCCAGAAGCAAATACGTACCACAAAACAAGAAAAAACATAATTGCATATCAAAACAAAATAGAATGTGAAGCTAAAAAGAGAAAATACCGTTAAACATCACAGAATTCCCTTGAGACTACTCAAGCTAATTTAAACATGAAGAACACAATATATGCATCAAAACGTCATTGAAGGAAAAAGATTTCAATATTTAATCTACTTCCATTGAATCACAACATTTTCAAAAACTAAGGTCGTGAGCAACCCAAGGGATTTTTTTTGTTTAATTGTTGCTGCACTTTATTGTTTTTGTTCCATTATTGTTAAAATAATTTTCAAATCATATAAACTTATGAAATATATTCAAACAAGCTCTCCATTCATAATGCACCAAGTGCAAATCAAACCACATAGAAAAGATGCCAAATAGAAACCAAACTTACAAATATATTGCTACTACATTCAACGGAAACACAAAAAATTTAGCCCAAAATCCCTATTTAAGCCGTAATCGTAAACAATAAGAAATGAAAAAAAACAACATATTCTGGAGACTGGAATGCATCTTTTCAGGAACTACTTTTACTTATTATGCTACACAAGTCTTAAGTGCATAGTAGACTTTTACTCACTCTGATTACATTAATTATACGATTTTGTTTCTATACTTTATCCAATGCACTAATATAACTAATTATAGATAATTAAAAATTATAAAAAATTTATAGAAATAAAAAGACTTCAAAAGTTGAATTCTATTGTTGGCTTAGATCAGTATACTACTAGAATGATTAGTTTCTGAAAACTTTAATTTGGTACTTGGATCTTGTCGTACCTCCTTATTGATTTATGAACATTTAATCAACATACTGTATTTCATTTCTTTTTAAAAGTAAGTTTGTGCTGTAAATATTGATTCTTGTTGTTTGATTCCTTTCATAGTAACATGATCCGACCTTAGCTCAGTTGGTAGAACAGATGACTTTTGTAGGAGAAACAAGCTTTAATCAAACAATAATGAACCACAAAATTGACTCAATCTATACTTAACAAATACTAATTAATGATGTAGACACATAATGAACAAGAGTCTTTTATTATTATGAATAGATTTATTATTTTTAGATTTCATATGCATTTGATCCTTGATTTTCAGCATCTTGAGTCTTGACCCTTGTAATGGCAGAGTTAGTTTTTGGTTGAGCCTCAAACACAAACTATCTAATGCTTCATATAAATAAGAACTATACTTGGTGTTCCAATTTACTTATGTATATTATAATATGAAACCAAATAAATGTGAATCTTTGGCTGGATCAGAAATAGATAGACTAATTCTACATTAATATCCACATGCTAATCTTCAGTGTGGATTCTTAAATTAAATGTCTCATCATTTTAGGTTACTACATTAATATCCACATGCTAATCTAAATGCTACTATTACTTTATGAAGTTTGAGTTTTAATTCTTTAATTTTACTTCTCTTTGGTTATTTTGATCTTAAATAATACATTCTCGAGCAGAGTCGCCTTGAAAACTTTTGGGGCCTGTGCAAAACTTTTATTTTGAGTCTTATTTATAGTAAATATATTTAAAATCTTGCATAAATGCTTAAGCGAGTAAAGGATCAGATAAATCAAATGCTCATCACTTACCTTAATGTAAAGTTTACGCATCAAAATAGTTTGAATCCGAAAGACTCCATTTTCCAACCCAATTCCAAATTTCTACATCAATTGCTTCTACTCCCACCAAAACCTAACATAATGTAACACAAATTTCTCTAATGCCAATTTCCAAATATGAAAATTAAACTAACGAAAACCTATAAAAATCAAATCTTCAGCATTTGAACTAAAAACATTGAAGGAAGGACCCATAAAGGCAACACAAAAATCTTCAGGATTAAAAAAGAAACTAAAAATAAATTAGGAATTGAAATGAAACTAAAAATCAATAAATAAAAATACTTATAAATAAAAATCAATCAATGAATAAATAAAAATCGATAAACAAAATCATAAACCCCCAAAAAACGCAAGTAATTAAGCCCTCAACATCTAATTGTAAATCCTCAGTGGCAAAGAAAAAAGTTAATCTATGTCATGAAATACAACCCAACATTTCAAAATCATGAAATACACATACATAAATCTGACAATTAGAACAAAGCCCAAGAAAAAGACGAATTCTTGTTCTTTCACTGCCAAGACTGTGAAAATACGTACAACCCATTTGAGTATAAGGGTTTTTGCAACGACTTTATTGTATCTGTATATTTAAATATTTTTTGCAACAATATAGACAATTACGAATTATTTATTTAATTTTAACAACTAAATTGTTTGTTGCAAAAAATTGGGTTATACCGGAAAATTATTTTAAGGGGTAGGGAAGTTTTTTATTTTTAAGGCCCAGACAAAAACATTATCTTCGAAGACCTCAACGATGACGACGGGCCCGTGAAAGGCCCTAAACAAATTAAATCTCATTTGAGTTAAACACAGACCCTAAACATAAACCCTAACAGTTTTTCCAATCAAATTACTCTCAAAATGCTCTAAATCGCATAAATTTCACAAAATCAATCACATAAATTTCACGAAGATTACCAGTTGTGGGTTTAATCTATAACCCAAACATTGAAAGGATAAAAACAACCTAGAAATTCAAAGAACAAGAAAAAGAACAAGAAACAAGAACAAGAACAACCCATAAATTGAAAAACTATTGCTCTATAATCGTGAACCCAGAAATTCAAAGAAAAAAAAGCAAAAAAAAAAAAATTACCAGCCGTGGGTTTGATCGCTACGGCATGGCGGCAAGAGTTCCGGTGTGCAGAAGGCGACAGAAGCTTCGGTGTGCAGAAGGTGGCAGAAGCTCCGGTGTGCAGAAGGAATGCGGTTTTACTAACCGTGCGTGGGTTTGTGAGGGAATTAGATTTTCACTTTGTTTGAGAGGGAATGGGATTTTGGGCTGATTTGAGAGGGAAGGGGATTTTCACTTAATCGCGGTTTTACAAAAATGCGCGTAGAGGATTTTCACTTAATCGGTTTTACAAAAATGCGTGTTTTGAGACAAACGGATCGGAGTCGTTGCCAAAAATTATTAGTAAAAGATTTGCAACGACTTTGTTATATCTGTATATTAATTATTTTTTGCAATGATATATATAGTTACGAATTATTTATTTAATTTTAATAATTAAATTTTTCGTTGCAAAAAATAAGGTTATATCGAAAAATTATTTTAAGTGGTGGGGAAGTTAATTTTTTTTCTTATTGCAACGATTATTTAGCAATAACAACAAAATTCGCAACAATTTGTATTTTTCGCAACGAAAAAAATATAGTCGTTACTAAAACTTATTGCTAAAAATGATTTTCCTTGTAGTGATCGCCGATTTGAGAATGATTATAGCGCTTACAACGAACCCTAGATCGAGAAGTCAATGGCGTTGGTAAGTATAATCGCGTCAAACTACTGACAATTGTTGATGATAGTAGCAATTATTGATAATTTGAAGAATCTTTGAAGATTAATTTTGGGGGAAAAAAAGTTTTCGAAGAGAGCTAGGGACAGTGGTATAAATGGTGGTTCAATTGCATATTCTTTGGGACAAAATAAAATTTCATATTATTTTCAATTTGGCGGTGTTTTGGTGTGAAATTTTTAAGAAAAATTAAGAGAACTTACTACTAGGAAATTAAGGAGTTCTCTTTGGTCAAGTTGTGGGTCAAAGAGATTAACAAAGAGAACTGCTATGTTAAAACATTGTTTTCTTTGGTCTAAGAGATCTCTTTTCTATTTAGGAATTCTCTTTATGCATGTTCTCTTTTCCCTTTTTTGTAGTAGTGCTTCTACCAAGCAGGTATGAGTTACCACCACAGAGTACAAGAGGAATTCCACCAAAGAGATACAATCCAGAGTTTGAGGCACAACGATCTAAATATCCATTGAGTAGGAAAAACAATAAAGTTTTATCACAACATCTATAACCTTTAATACATCTCTCAACCCCAATACTATGCCTAAGAATGTTGAAGAAGCTCTTCAGGATCCAAGGTGGAAGAAAGCAATAGAGGAGGAAATATAAGCTCTTGATAAGAATGAAACTTGGGGAAAATTTGAATTGCCTAGAGGAAAGAAAACAGTAGGATGCATGTGGATCTTTTCCATTAAGTATCTTGCTGATGGGACAATTGATCGATTCAAGGCAAGACTGGTAGCACATGGGTATACTTAGACATATGGAGTGGAATACTCCGAAACCTTTTCCCCAATGGCCAAAATTGATACTATCCGGGTCTTATCCTCTATCGCTACAAACAAAGATTGGCAACTAAATACACCAGCTTGATGTCAAGAATGCCTTTTTACATGGGAAAATAGAAGAAGAGGTGTATATAAAGGCTCCTTTAGGTTTCTCTAACAACTTTAACTTAGGGGAAGGATGTAGGTTAAAAGGGCTTTATATAGTCTGAAACAATCTCCAAGGGCCTGGTTTGGGAGATTCACTACAACAATGACAAAGTGCGGATACAAACAAAGCAATTCTGACAATACTTTATTTCTAAGAGACAGAATAATCATATCACATGTTTGATTATTTATGTAGATGATATGATTATCTCTGCGGATGATAAGGAAGAGTTCCGTACCCTTAAGCAACAATTATCTTGGGAGTTTGAGATGAAAGATATAGGGCAACTGAAGTATTTTCTTGGTATTGAGATCGAAAAAGGGTATGTTCCTCAGTCAAAGGAAATACATCCTTGACTTGCTAGCAGCAGCAGGTATGATTGACTGTAAACCAGTAAAAACTCCCATTGTTGCAAATCATGGTCTCCAGATGATTGAAGGAGAGAAATTAGTAGACAGAGGGCAATATCAAAGATTGGTTGGCAAACTCATTTGTCTCTCACACATACAGCCAAACATTGCATGCGCAGTTGGGGTAGTAAGTAGATTCATACACCAACCACAAATACATTATATGACCACAATAATGAGGATTTTGAGGTACTTAAAAGGCATAAATAGTAAAGGCATTCTCTTCAAGAAAAATGATCATCTAGATTTCTTGGCCTACACAGATGCAGACTGGGCAGAAGATTGAGATGATAAAAGATCTACCTCAGGTAACTTTACATTGCTTGAGGGAAACTTGGTTACATGGAAGAGTAAGAAACAGAAAGTTGTTGCACTATCAAGTGCAGAAGCAGAATTTCGAGGCATTGCCAAGGACATAACAGAAATCATATGGTTATAAAAGCTCTTAAATGAACTACACCTCCCACAGTAGATGACATGCAAAATGTTTTGTGATAATAAAGTAGGAATCAGTATCTTTGAGAATCCAGTGCAACATGATCGAACAAAGCATATGGAAATTGTTAGATACTTTATAAAGGAAAAATTGAAGAAGAAAATAAGGCTACTTTTCCTAAGATCCAAAGATCAGTGAGCTGATATACTTACAAAGGAAGTTACATCATAGGTTTTTTAGCAGACATTATGCAAGTTAGGTATTGGTGACCCAAAGACATAACTTGAGGGGGAGTGTAGGAAAGTGCTGAAATTAAGTTGATATTATTCTGTGAATTCTTCACAAAATATTTTGTGATTATTGTAAATTATATGTCGCTTTTTTTACATTGTTCATTCTATGTATAAATAGATGATGTATTAGCTTAATCAAATCAATACAAAGCAATATTCAAACCCTAATCACTTCTAATTTTCGCATTTTATTTTATTTCACATACAACTATACAAAGTTTGTATGATATCTTCATAAAAAAATCAATTTTTTGTTTCTTCTTCTTTGTCTCTGCTTTCTTTTCTTATTGTTATACATTATCTCCTCTTTCAATCATTTGAAGTTAATAAGTTACACCAATTGTAACTTTTGGTTAAAAAAATTGGAGTATTTGAACTTAAATACAATTAAAATGGAAAGAATAAAAATAACACCTTAAGTAAAACAATCAAAGCTCAAAAACAAACTCTTTATGCATGATCATTCATAAGTTCGGTTCTAATTCTTCCAAATAAACGAAATTGAAGGTGACAATTATGGCACATTTCATCACTTAAATTTAACAATATAACATAATCTATTAGTACTTATATTGTGAGTTTGTCACTAACAATCTTAGCATTTAATACATTCAAAAATTAGACCTAAATTGTTGTTTCTAATGAATACTCACTGTGAGAATGAAACCAAGAAGTATTGTATTAGCAATGGTGATGCTTCTTGCTAACGACAACTTCATTGAGTCAGGAGCTTCTAGAAAATTTTTTGTGCAAGTAATTCTTGAACTCAAAATGACCAATGTATTTTTAAGGGCGAAAAGAACAAGAGATTTAAAGAATATCAACAGCTGCTTATGTTGTCATTGATGTTTTGATACGATTAATAGGCATTGAAGGACAATGGACATGATAAGTGCATATTTTTGAGAGACGACAACAACATTTAACAATAATTTGGCTTTCCAAAGCTATTTAATGCTCCCAGTTAAATAATTTTGCATTTGAAAAAGCCCTTTTCATAGTTTCACTTTCCCAGATATCTAGTGTTGGACCTCTTGAGTTTTGATGATGACTACACTTTATTTAAACAAATATGTTTTTGTTTTTAGAGATTATGTGCAGGTCGATATCCGGTCGTAATTATGATCGTTGATAGTACCTATGGCTTAGTTCATGGAAATGTACGTGTCAAAAGGATCCGAAAGATGTTAGAAGAAGTATATTGCTTGGGATGTAAAATGGAGACAGCAGGTCTACTGTTCCTAAGTTGGATGTTCTAACAAAACTGAAAATTGGAGAAAGCGCACTATTCCTGAACTGGAGTCAGCCTACGTTAACTGGAAATTCTGGTTATTTATTTTTAATTATTATTTTTAGTTGATGTATTAATTAAATTAATTTGTTGCATTTATTAATTATTATAATTAATTGGCAAAAACTTTTCTAAAAATTACTTTACGTATGAGCCTCTAAATAAAGATGCTTTATTTTAGGATCTATATATAGTAAATATTGGATTTGTTAAAAATAGAAATAGCGGTTGTTGAATGGGTCTTAGCTATTATTTTTAACCGATCTTTACTTTTGATAATAGGTTATCATGTCTAGTTTTATTAAGTATAACCGTTTCTAAAAATAGCAAAAACGTTCCAGCAGCTAGTACTGGAACAGGAACAGGAACTGCTGAAGAAACTGCTGCTTAAGGGAACAGCGTTTATTATTAGGGAACATCGTTTATTATTAGGGAACAGCGGTTATTGCTAAATAACCGTGGGCTTGAATTGGTCAACTTTAAATGCCTATTTTAAGATTAATCGTAGTAAGACTTGGTTATTAAAATCCACATTACTCCCATGATCTTTTTGATAAAGGAATAATGGATTGGATTATTCCATTTTCTTAGCGATTTTAGCTCTATAAATAGTGGACTCGGTTATTCTTCAAAAATTGCCTTAGTATGAGCCATTAAATCATACGTAATTTTGGGAGAATTTTTACAAGAAAATTTTGTTTTAAAAATGCCAATTAATTTATAATATCTTCTTGTGCAACTTATTGATTTTATTTTTAGAGAATTTTTATCCTTTTGTAAGGGTTTTTGAGAGAATTTGTAATTAGACTCGGGTGAGTCTAAGGAGGAAATTAGATAGCTTTAAATGAAGCTAGAGAAGAGATTAGCTTTGAGTAAAGCTAAGGAGAAAGCTTCTAGTGAAGCTAGTGGAGAGAATTAGCTTTTAGTGAAGCTAAGTTTGTTGCTTTGAGTGAAGCAATTTGAGAGAGAAGAGTTGGCCTAGTTGATGCGCTTCAAGTGAAGTAAGATGTTTAATGTAATTGTAACGAGTTGCCTTAAACATAGTGGAGAATTTAGAAATCCCGAGGGGTCGTGGTTTTTCCTTCTTATTAGGCCAAGAAGGTTTCCACGTAAAAATCGTTTGTCTCTTTTAATTATTTCGCTCTAAGTTTAAGCTTTATTCATTTTAATTAATTCCGCAAAAACAGGGCAAAAACGCTTAAACTAGTAACAACAACAATTCACCCCCCCCCCCCCCCTTGTTGTTGTTTCCGTTCCTAATTGAGTCTACATCTAGTAAATAAAATCTTATTGGCTTTTGCTATATTTTTTAATGGGCCTTACTATACTCTTATTTTCTAATCTTGAACTTTGGGCCCTGGACGGTGGCCCTCACCTAACTCCAGGGCCGACCCTAGGTTTTAGGAGTATACGAGATTAGTAAAAATTGTCAATTATATGATCAATTTAAAAATGAGTTATCTTAATTACTTTAATTTGATAGCTATCAATAAGAAAACATATTTTAAAAACTTAGTATACATATTTACCATTCAATAGGGGTAAGGTGAATAATCCCATTTTTTGATTATTTTTTAATAAATCAACCTTTGCAACACAATTGCTCGTGACATATTCTCAAACCTAACAACCTGCTATAGCAAGTTACCCCTATATATAAGCAAAAAAGAAGAAGAAAAAAGTACAAAATTATCCTACCTCATCACATCTTTCGATCATTCGTTGTGTTATTTTATGAACAATAAAAGATAATAAAAATTAAACTGAAATACCCTTCCCTTGTCCTATACCTCCTGTACCACCCCTATCCCACCTTCTGCGCCACCCAGCCTTCCCCCCACCCTTTACAATTTTCCCTAACCACTTTTACACTTTGCCACTTTTACGCATCTAAGCCTTTGACCCTAACCACATGGCCTTCTAGAATCCCTTTATTTTCCCCACCTCTAAAACCTAAACCCTAAACCTATCCCCACAAAACACCTTTTCCCTTATGTTTTTCCATCGGAAAAACCCTATTTGTACTTGTCAAGTGGGCATCGCTGGTGTGAAGTGCTCAAGCAAAAGCGCCACAAGGTGATTGTGGGTTTGTGGGTCGCGATAGATGCATATGGTAAAGGTGGCTCAAAAAATGACGATGTAAGAATTGTAGAAATCTAAGTTAACACGCGGTGTGAGCGAAAGGGTGGGAGAGGCCGACGCTAGGGAAAGGGGTTTGTGTAGAGGTGGTGGAGACGGGTTAAGGTCGAGGGAGGGGTGGGGGTAGGGAAGGGGTTGCAATAGATAAAAGGATTTGAAGGTGGGATTATCAAAAAATAATCTAAATGTGTGTTTATTTACTGTGGATAACCGAAATGTGGAATTATTCAGGATAATTTTTTCATTTTTTTAACAAGGGTAGCCTACTATAGCAGGTTTTTAGATTTGAGGATATGCCACGAGAAAATGTATAGAAAATGTTAGATTATTAAAACATAATTCAAATGTGATATTATTCACATCGGATAGTGGATTATTCAGAATAAAAAAAAGTATGTTAAATTTTCAACATCACAAACAAAGATAAAACTGGTATGATCGAGAAAAATATTTTATCACTAAGGAAAGAGATTTTTGATTTCTTTAGTTCAAAATTATATTAATAAATTTTGCAAAAATTCTTGAAGATATCTCATAATAAATATAGTTTGGCAATAAGTTTAATCAAATTTTTAATGATAATCATTGTTTGAGCAAGTGCCAACTCTTATAGTCTTGATGATGACTTTGATGACTTAATAGCCATGCATTGTCTTGTGCACTTGAGAGTTAAGATGTGAGTGGCATGGGATATGAGAGGATAAAATTTAGATCACTTGATGAAGTAATCAATGGAGATGATTTGAAGTGCCTTGAACAAGGCAAGGAAGTGCACAATATGGGGTTTGGCTTGTGCGTTGAATGAGGCAAGCATAAGAAAAGATTTGCTCAAACAAGGCATGAAGCAGCAACAGGCAAAAACTTTCTACATTGGCTGCTTGTCTGAGCAGTCTCCTTACTCGTTCGAGCAAGCTTGTTCCAGATTTGCTTGGGGAATAAGTATACTTATTCTAGAATTCTCTAATATGTAGTGAGCTATATATATAGCTCAAATAGGATTAGAGAATATCAAGAGAGAGCCTAATACTTAGAAGCAACTAGTGTTTATCCATAAGAGTTCCGTCTACCTTGTATTCGTGCATTTGATAGAGATTGCCATTAAAAGTTGAATCTTTACCTCGAGAGATTGTACTCAAGGGAGAGTGAGGTTTAGTCATTGATGTATGTTGATATATTAATAAAAGTAAACCATTGTGAGGTTTCTAATATACCTCATAAATATTTGTGTTTGTTCGTTGTGTTGTGCTTTGTTTTTATACATTGTTTAACTAATTTGTTCTTCATCAAACTCTACAAACCGTTGTATTTCAATCATAAAATAGTATATAAAATTTAATTACAAGTGTTGCACTATTAATTTGTCATGGAAGTGTACAATTATTATTGTATTTCAACGAGATAAAATGATATATCAATAGTATATTAGCCTTCATATTTAATAAATAATCTAAGGATGCAATATAATATTTCTTCATAATTTATGTATATGTATGAGTATGAGAATAGAATTGCGTAACCCGATCTTTGTAGAAGGATGATCTATTTATAGGAGTTTCTGTATAAGAATTGTAACTGCTAGTTGGTTATCTCTGTAATGCTGCCTTATGAAGAGTGTGCCCATGGAAGTGACATAGTGGCAACGGTTATCTGAGATAATGAGTGGTTACCCATGGAAATGTCTTCAATTGAAGTGAAGGGAGGGAACTGCTGTGTGATGTCTGATTAGGATGAGCATGTGACTTTGACCATTATATTATTGACTTTAAAGGTCGATATTGACTTGTACTTTTGACTTTTGACCCATTGACCAAGAGTATTTTGGGTATTTCGAGTTTGTGGGATTTCTAATCCCTGACAATAAAAATATAAAATTTTATTACAAGTGTTGCACTATTAATTTGTCATGAAAGTGTACAGTTATTATTGTTATTTCAACGAGATAAAATGAAATATCAATAGTTTAGCCTTTTTATTTAATTAATAATCTAAGTATGCAATATAATATTTCTTCAAAATCATCTTTAGTATTTTTTAGTCATGAAATATTTAGCATTCTTTATAGATTAGTAATTTAAAAAATTAAATTTTTTCCTGAAATAACTATGTTTCTGCTTCTAGAACGAGTCAACTTAATTTACGAAGGAAGGGATTTGTTTGAGAATGTGGACCCTGTTATGGAAGGATCCGAATAACTTGGATCTGGTTCGGTTGGTGACCTGCAAAACGAACAGAGTTACTTGTCTAGGGGCGGTTTTCCGGAAAGCCCCTCCGACGCTCAAGTCAGTGATCGGGAATATGAAACAAGAAATGAATGCAAGTAGTTAGGAGAGTTTTAGAGAGAGAAAAACGACATACCATAAATGGTAATAAATGAGGATATTTATAGGGTAATAAATGACCTTAGAAGACTGTCCAAGGGGCATTTTTGTAACTTCACCCTTCAGGTGGGCCTTCTGATGGCTTGACTGATAATTGGGCCCTTGGGCCTGGCCCATCAAATTGGATTTGGTTGACCCAATAACATTAGCCCCATGTGCAAAGGGCATCAAACATAACCGTTGGCGGGCTTTGATCGGAAGACACCATCAATTAGAGAAGGTAGTATTCCTTTGGAGGACACCATCAATCAGAGAAGGTAGTATTCTTTTAGAGTGGTGTGGCGTAGCCGGATATCAAAGGCCATTAGGTTCTCGCCCTTCGAAGGCCAAGTTATGTTCAAGCCTATTCCGGAAAATATCGAATACTCGAAGTCCTGGGTCTCCTGAAAGGAGTCCGAATCGATCCCGAGATTAAAGACATACCATTGGCCGAAGTCCTTATGGCCGAATACTGTGGATTTCCCAAGCTCATGATGGGACTCCCCTCTCCTAGGGAATCCGAATCGGTTATGGCGGGGCCGAATAAGGTAATGGCCAAATAATATGGGACTCCTTCTCCTGGGTAGTGCGAATCAGTTGAGTTGAGGGGCTAATGAGCCCCAAGCTTGAAAACACTTTGGCTAATGAGCCCTAAGCTTGAAAACACTTTGGTTAATGAGCCCTAAGTTTGAAACATAGTTTGGACCCTATTGGAGTCTATCCAAGGAAGGGGCCGAATAAGATGACGCACCTACCGAATATGGCAGGGGTGCCGAATAAGAGGGGACTCCCCCTCACCTGGGGAGTCCGAGTCAGTTGAGGTGAGGGGCAAATGAGCCCCAAGCTTGAAAACAGTTAGGCTAATGAGCCCCAAGTTCGAAACATAGTTCAGATCCCATTGGACTCCATCCAAGGAAGGGGCCGAATAATAATACTTTGTTTTGTGTATTTTTCCATTTTAATTTCGGTTTTATTAAGTAGAATTTAGATTTAACTTTATAACAATTAGAGAAATTACTTTATAGAATAGTTTATTGATGTAATTCTCTAAGAAGATAATCCTAGTCTTATTAAGAAAGTCATTATGTAAATATCTCATTTCAAGCAATGAAGAAGAAGCAAGCAAAGAATCGGATCAGAATGAGATGTGCTGCCTGCGGAGGTTTACCCGGCTCACGCATGCGTGGCACGCAGAGTTTTACGCGGGGTGCGGAGTTCAGTCTATAGGCTAGGCGAATATTTCACTTTTCCCATTTCAGCTTTCATTTTCAATTGGATGTTTAGAGGGGTTTGAGAGGTGACTTGCAAAGTGGAATAATGAGCAAATCCAATGGCAAGAAGCTTCATAAAATCTCTATAAATTGGCAAGAAAGCTTAGGAATAAGATCATCTTGTAATTTTTCATTAAAATACTTCTTCTTCTTCATTTGTATTTTGCCATGGTTATGGAGCTTCATGCTTAAATTTTCATTTCTTGAGGAAGGTTGATTAGAAACTTCTAATTACTCATTGTAAGAATTCCTCTACTTAATATACTTTTGAAGAGTTCTTATTATAATCTTATGAATGCTGTTTGAATTGGAAATCAACTATTGTTCTTGTTATTACAATATTCATTTATGCTAAATCTATTTGCAAAATCAGCTAGTTTTGTACTTGGACTAATGGTAGCAATTAGTTCTAATTGTGAATGCAGATTATGAATGATTAGAATCTAAATGAACTTTTCATTTTGATTGAAAACTATTTGCTTGAATAGTTTTAGCAAACCTATTGATTCTCTTTTCTTAAAGCTATTGTTGGATTGAATTTATTCCCTGATTGGAGTGAATTAACTAATAGTAAGAGCTTTACATTCAAACTGATTTTGATGTTTAGCTACACTTAAGGAGAATAGAAGTATAATCATCTTCACAATAGGTAGTCAAAAGTGAATTTCTTAAGTAAAGTATTCAATGATCAATGAGAAACAAGAAGTATACAATCAACTTAACTCAAGATATCCTTTCCATTGATTTTTAGAAAATACCATTTGTTATAGATTTCACTTAGTTCATTGCTTATTCTAGTTATTTTATTTCAGAAAAACAAATCAAAACCCCACTTTTCTTTGTGTTATTGATTGTTTTCAATTTCATCTGCTAAAGCACATATCATACTAAACCTTCTCAAACCCCATCTCTCTGTGGATACGAACCTTACTAGCCTACTACATTAAGTTGTATTTGGAAAGTAAGTGAATTTATTTTTTGTTATAGTTTAGACGACTGAGAAAGAACTTACTAAATTTTGGCACCGTTGCCGGAGAGAATTTGCGTGTTTGTATGTTTTAGTGTGAATTGTGGATTGTGTGCTTTCATTCCTTGTTTGTGGTACATACTCATAACTCTAACAAGTAGAAGGAGAAATAGATCGAAGGGAGAATCGCACCTTGAGGGAGCTCACTTCTCCCAATATTGATCATAAACCCTTGTGCATTACATATCAACAAGAAGATGAAGGTGGCAATTTTGAGCTTAAATCGGGTTTAATCCATTTACTACCTTCATTACATGGGTCAAATGGAGAGGATTCCAACAATTTATCTGAATTTCATGTGGTTTGTGGTGGTATGAGATCGAATGGAGCAACAGAGGAGAAGGTGAAACTTAGAGCATTCCCTTTTGCCCTAAAGGATGTGGCTAAGGATCGGCTTTATTACTTACCACCAGGTTGTGTCACCACTTGGACAGAGATGAAAAAGAGATTCCTTGAAAAATACTTTCCAGCTTCAAAATCATCCACTCTAAAGAAAAAAATCAGCAAAATTGAACAAAATAGTAATGAATCATTTTACGATTATTGGGAAAGATTTAAAAGGTTGTGTGCGAGCTGTCCCTATCATGGGTACCACGATGAAGATCTCATTATGTATTTTTACAATGGGCTTGTCAATGATGATGTAAGAATGATAAATGCAGCTAGTGGAGGTTCCGTTCTCAACAACACACTGGAAGCTGCAAGGGCATTGATAGAAGAACTGGCTGAAGGTTCTAGGCAATTCAACAAGAGATCCCATGATAAAAGAGCAATTAGAGAAAATGTTAGTACTGAGTCTAAGGTTGGTAAACTAATGCAAGCATTAACATCAATGATGAGAGGTTTCATGGTTAAGGGAAAAGCACAACAAGTGAAGTCATGCGGCATTTGCTCTAATCATCCTACAGATTCTTACCCTCAGTTACAAGAAGAAGTTAATGAAGAAGTTAGTGCAATTGGTTTTCAAAACCAAGGGTTTCAGAAAAGAAATGATCTGTTTTCCAATACATACAATCCAGGGTGGAGAGATCATCCAAATCTCAAGTATGGGAATCCATCAGGGCATCAACAACAATCATTCTTCCAGCCACAACAACAATCCTATCCTAGACCCCCACATCACGGTCAAGGATCAAGTTCAAATTCCAATATGTCCACCGAAGAAATGTTGAATACTCTAACAAAGAACATGATTCAATTCCAAGATGAGACTCGTTCCAGCAACAAGAACATTGAAAGACAAATAGGTCAAATCTCAAGAGCAGTTAGCAATTTAGAGGCTAGAGATTCAGAAAAGTTGCCATCACAAACATAACCAAATCCAAGGATTAATGCTAGTGCGATGACTCTTAGAAGTGGAATAGAGTTGCAAGGTAATGAGAGAACCATAGCAAGAGATAAAGAACTCCAAGAAGAAACTGTTGTGCATGAACCTTCATCTTCAGAAGATCAAGCACCCCTGTCACAAGAAGAGAAGAATGTTACAACTGCACCTTTACCACAATATGAAGTTGTTCCACCTTTTTCAGAGGCATTAAAGGAAAGGAAAAAGCATGAAGCTGACAAGGACATCTATGAGGTTTTCAAGAAGTGTGAAGTAAACATCCCTCTCTTAGATGCTTTGAAGCAAATTCCAAGATATGCCAAATTCCTTAAAGAACTTTGTACGGCAAATAGAAAGCAAAGATTAAAGGGAATTCAAAAGGTGAAGATCAGTAAGCACATTTCAGCCATATTTCAAAGAAAGTTACCGCCTAAATGTGGAGATCCAGGTATGTTCACTGTCCCTTGCATTATAAGTGAGCTTAAATCTCAAAAAGCCATGCTAGACTTAGGGGCATCAATCAATGTAATTCCATATTTACTATATAAGTCTTTGAAACTTGGTACATTGCATGAAACAAGTGTTGTGATACAATTAGCTGACAAAGCTAATGCATATCCTAAGGGAATAGTAGAGGATGTCTTAGTTAAAGTAGGGGATCTTATATTTCCTGCCGATTTTTATGTTTTAGATATGGAACATGATAAATATGCAGCACCTATCTTGCTAGGTAGACCTTTCATGAAAACTGCCAAGACTAAGATTGATGTAGATACAGGATCACTTACCATAGAATTTGATGGTAGTAAGGTAGAGTTTGACATTTATGACTCTATGAAATTTCTGCCTAAGGACCATTCTTGTTTTGCTATTGATTTAGTTGATATATCTTGTCAAGATATGTTTGATATAGATGGCCAAGATAAACTCAAGGTGGCCATTGAGCATGATTTGAATGAAAATGAGGAATATGTTTTGAGTGCTGAATTGCAGGAAGTTTTGCAAGATTTGAAGAAGTAAGAACAAATTCCACTTCTTCCTTCTCATTTAGAGCCATTACCACTAACCACACCCAAGGAGAATTTGTTACCCTCTGTTTCGCAGGCACCCAAGGTAGAACTTTAGCCATTACCGGAACATCTGAAGTATGTACTCCTTGGGGAAAATGAGACCTTGCCATTAATTATTTAAAGCAAGCTGACAAGAGAGCAAGAGAACAAGTTGGTTGAAGTCCTAAAGCAACATAAGGAGGCCATGAGATGGTCGATTGTAGACATCGAGGGCATAAGCCCTACTAAATGCATGCATCAAATTTTGTTGGAAAATGATGCCAAGCCAGTAAGACAACCCCAAAGAAGGTTTCAGCCACCAATGATGGAGGTAGTGAAAGCTGAAATTTTGAAATTACTGCAAGCAGGTATTATTTATCCAATTTCTGATATTGAATTGGTAAGTCCTACTCAAGTGGTGCCAAAGAAAACTGGTCTTATTGTAGTGAAGAACCAAAATGGTGAGTTGGTTCCAACACGCATTCAAAATGGATGGCGTGTATGCATTGATTACCGTAGGCTTAACGCGGTGACTAGGAAAGACCACTTTCCATTGCCTTTTATCGATCAAATGCTAGAAAGGCTTGCTAGTCACGCATTTTATTATTTCTTAGATGGATATTCAGGTTATTTGCAGGTACCTATTGCTCCAGAAGATCAAGAAAAGACAACATTCACATGCCCATTCGGCACATTTGCTTATAGGCGCATGCCTTTTGGACTTTGTACTGCACCTGCTACATTCCAAAGGTGTATGGTGAGTATCTTTTATGAATTTATAGAAAACTTTGTGGAAGTTTTCATGGATGACTTCACAATCCATGGAGACACATTTGATGAATGCTTGAATCATCTTGCGTTAGTACTTAGGAGATGCATAGACACCAATCTCGTGCTAAACTCGGAAAAAATGCCATTTTATGGTTGAACACGGAATTGTGCTCGGTCACATAGTGTCTGCAAAGGGCATAGAGGTAGATAAGGCAAAAATTGACATCATACAATCTTTACCCTATCCCACTAATGTTCGAGAAATACGATATTTTCTTGGTCATGCAGGTTTCTATCGTAGGTTTATTGAAGGCTTCTCCAAGATTGCAGTTCCATTATGCAAGTTGTTACAAAAGCATGTAGAGTTCATTTTTGATGAAAGTTGCAAGAAGGCGTTTGATACGCTAAAGAATAAACTCATATCAGCTCCAATCATTCAACCCCTAATTTGGTCACTTCCATTTGAGGTTATGTGTGACGCAAGTGACTACTATTGGGGCCGTGCTAGGACAAAGAATAGGAAGGATTCCACATGCTATATATCACGCGTCAATGACCTTGAATGAGGCTCAACACAACTATTCAACCACTGAAAAAGAGTTGTTGGCGGTAGTATTTTCATTAGAAAAGTTTAGATCTTATTTGCTTGGTAAAAAAGGTTATTGTATATACTGACCATGCAGCCCTACATCACTTGATGACAAAGAAAGAGGCAAAGCCAAGATTAATAAGATGGATTCTTTTGTTAAGTGAGTTTGATTTGGAAGTAAAAGACAAAAAAGGCACAGAAAATGTGGTAGCAGATCATTTGAGCAGGATCACACCACATGAAAGCATGCATTCAAACAAAGATGTCTCATTGAAATATAACATTCGTGAAGAATTTCCAGATGAGCAACTATTCGCAGTCAAGGCATATCATCCATGGTATGCTAATGTTGTAAATTTTCTTGTGTCTGGCAGGTTTCTCACAGATTTCACAAAATCTCAAAAAGACAAGCTAAGAAGTGACGCAAAACACTACATTTGGGACGATCCATACCTATGGACGGATCAAATCATACGGAGGTGTGTCCCTGATGGTGAGGTAATATCAATTTTGAAATTTGTCATTCATATGCTTGTGGAGGCCATTTCGGACCTAGGAGGACAGCAAGGAAAATTGTAGACTGTGGATTTTATTGGCCTAGTTTGAATAGAGATGCTTACTACTTTTGTAAGTCGTGTGATAAGTGTCAAAGAGTAGGGAATATTTCTCAAAGGAATGGATGTCATAATAACCTCTTTTATTTTGTGAAATCTATGAGGTTTGGGGCATCGATTTTATGGGACCATTTCCTAACTCTTTTGGTTTTATTCATATATTAGTAGCTGTTGATTATGTCTCGAAATGGGTGGAAGCAAAGGCCACCCGGACTGATGAGAGTTGTTGCAGATTTTATCAAAGCTAATATCTTTTCTAGGTTTGGAATTCCAAGAGCTTTGATAAGTGATAAGGGAACTCATTTTTGCAACCAAACCATAGGGGCTTTATTAAAGAAATATCATGTGACACACAAGATATCCACCGCTTACCATCCACAAACAAATGGGCAAGCAGAATTATCAAATAGAGAAATCAAGTCCATCTTGAAAAAGAAGGTCAATCCGAATAGAAAAGATTGGAGTTTAAGGTTGGATGATACACTATGGGCATACAGGACAGCCTACGAAACACCAATTGGAATGTCACCATACCGTCTTCGGGAAAGCCTGTCACTTACTTGTTGAGTTAGAACATAAGGCGTATTGGGCCGTAAAGTGTGTCAACATGAGCTTAGAAGAGTCCGGTTTGCATAGAAAATTACAGCTACAAGAGTTGGAAGAAATTAGAAATGAGGCTTATGAGAATGCTAAAATCTACAAATCAAAGACTAAGGCTTGGCATGATAAGATGATAAGTAGGAAGACCATTGAAGTCGATTAAAAGGTTCTTCTATTCCAATCCCGCCTTCGTTTATTTCCAGGAAATCTGAGGTCCCGTTGGATAGGACCATTCATAGTTATCAAAGTGTTTCCACATGGAGCTGTGGAAATTCAAAGTGAATAAACTTCTAAAATATTCAAGGTAAATGGGCAAAGATTGAAGCCATACTATGAAGGTTTTCAGTCGAAAGATGTGGAAGAACAAAGCTTAGAGGATCCGGTGTACTGAGGTATCGGAAGCACTAAGTCGTGCCAACGACATTAAATATATGGAGCTTCTCAGGATGCAACCTGAGTTTATGTTTGTGTTAATTTTCATTATTGTGTTTAATTTGATTTTCTTTACATTACTCATTTTATTTTATTGTTTTATTTTTACAGGTAACCGATGCATTAGAGCTAGCTAAGAGACCATTTGAATATAGGGTATGTTATTAAAAAAAAAAAGAAAAAAGAGGAAAACAATTTTGGAAGCAGACAGACCCAACTCCGTGATTCGCCCACATCTCCGCGGCACGCGGAGTGCTTGTTGACCCAGATCCGCACCACGCGTAGTTCTACGCGGCCCGCGGAGTACCTGCTGCCCACCCATACATACCCGAAAAATTCCATCATCTTCCTCAATCTTTCACTTCCTTTTTCAAAACCCAACCATTCCTTCTCTCTCAAACCCTTCTTCTTCACTTTCTTTCATTCGTACTTAAAAATCATCATTCCAAGAAGTAAAACTACAATCCAACAACAAAAACTCCATAAAAAATTAGAAATTCAACCACTTTTTCATGTTTTTTTTTTAAACCCTAGAAAATTTTTAGGAATCTTTGTTTAATGAATTATTGGGTAAAATTGAAAATATAGCTTTGAAATTTATCAATTAAGAAACTTTTGGGTCACAACAAACATCAACAAGAAACTTATTTGGAGGAAATCTTCAACACATTGTGATATAATCCATTTCCTACCTTGTTCTTTTTGATCTTTATAATTTTTTGTTGATAATTGTTGTTATATTTTTGAGAATTATTAGTAGAGGTGAGTAACATTGTGGTGATTGTTGAGATTCAATTGGAAATTGGTGATTGTTGTATTTAGAGAGGGAGTAGAAGTGAAATTTGTTGAGTTATTGAAAACAATGGATCCTAAAAGAAGAAGAGGTGCTTCCATATCAAACCCAAATGTCCCTAGAATCAACTCCTTAGGGCTTATAAACCTTTATGACAATGCCAAAATATGATGGGGGAGACTTGGTTCGGGGAATAGACAAATCTTAGAGACAAAGTTTGCTTGCATACAAAGTCTAGAAACCTTAGGTTTGATAGAACCCATTGAACAATTGCTTGGGAAAGTGGGTTTAACCAATTTCCTTCAAGTGGGTGCCCCAACCTACCTAAGCGACACTCTAGAATTTCTCTCAACTTTGGAAAAAGGAGAAGATGAGGAAGGTCCGTTCATCACTTTTCACTTAAATGATGAAGAATATACTATGTCTTTTGAGGAAGTAAAAGAAGCTTTTGGGTGGGATTATGAGTATAAACCTAGCTTTAATACTAGTGAAGGATACAATGAAGGCATATTTTGGAGTCACATAACTCATGGTCAAAGATGGAATAGCAAATGCAAAAACAGCCATATACCTCATCCAGCACTAAGATTCATCAATCGATTGCTTATTGCAACAATATTTTGTCATGGGGAACCCACAAACATACCTAAGTTTGACTTAAAATGTTTGTGGGTAATGACACCCCAAGGGATAGGATGTCCAGATTGGGTAAATATTTGGGTTTCAAATTGCATTGAGTTGGGCAAGAAGGACAAAGGAAAAATCAGTATGGGAGGGATATTCACCGTGTTAGCATCACATCTAGGCATTGAGGTTCCTATAGATGAAGATGGAAACTGAATTTTAAAACCCTTAGGAACCCCAAATGACTATGATTATTTCGCTTCCTACCTTTATAACAAGAGGGCATTCATGTTGTGGAGTCCACCTGTAGGAGATTCATATGTTTGGCTTAATGGGACAAATAATATCAAATACATGGTTCTCCCTCAAGAACGCACAATGATTACAGAGCATACAACCCCTGCCCAACTTTACCTACCGCCGGATGAGCACTATAGAGCCGGTGTTGAAGAGGATTACGGGAGAATTGTAGCACCCGAACCTCCAATTCCACAGCAGCCCCAAGATTTCTATGCAAGTATGGAAACTAGGATGGCTTCCATGGAGAATGCACAACTTGCATTTGGGGCTCAACTCAATGAGCTAGAACAACAAGGTGATTATTTAGAGGACACAATGTATTCGATGTCCAACATGGTTTCCGCCATGAACAACTTCTTTGTGTCTCAACACCCATCATATACAGACCCAACACCCTCCATCCAAGCGAACCTTGAAAGGCGAAGGGAGCAACGTGCCTTGAGGAGGGTACATAGCAGGAATCATTGAGGACAATGGTCCAAATTACTGTGGGGAAGAATGTGTACATATTCAAGCTTTTTAGTACTTTTTCTTTTCAATCATTGTTATTTAATCTTTTTATGTTACATTTTCTTGTAATATATATATATATATATATATATATATATATATATATATATATATATATATATATATATATATATATATATATATATATATATATATATATATATATATATATATATATATATATAATATATATATATATATATATATATATATATATATATATATAAAAGAAAAATAAAAGAGAAAGAAAAAAATGAAATCCCCGTTAGGTGAAAACCCACAAGGGTGGGCACCAAGGCAAAAGTTAGGGGGGCCTCGCCAAGTGAAAACCCGTAAAGGTACTTGGGAAAAAATGAGAGGCTATGTAAGTGAGTGGTGAGACAAAAGAATAGAGAGAAAATAAGGTAAAAAAAGCGGCTAGGTGAAAACCTGAAAGGGCTCCTAGGCAAAATGAATTGAGAGATAAAAGAAAAAAGAGGAAGAAAGAACACCAACATCTCCAGTTCAAGCACGTACTAAAGCTCTCTATTTATGCAAGATGGAAGAAACAACTAGGCACAAGTATTTCAAGAATTCTTTGTAAGTTTTTCATGAGATTGCCATTTCTTTTTGAAGCATAAAATTCTTTTGGTTGATAAATTCTTTTGGGATTATTTTTAGGATTGGTTGATTTATCATTTTGGGACTTACTCGACGGCGAGTAGGGTTCAAGTGTGGGGGAATTTGATAATAGTTTGTTTTGTGTATTTTTCCAGTTCAATTTCGGTTTTATTAAGTAGAATTTAGATTTAACTATATAAAAATTAGAGAATATACTTTATAGAATAGTTTTATTGGTGTAATTCTCTAAGATGATAATCCTAGTCTTATTAAGAAGGTCATTATGTAAATATCTCATTTTAAGCAAAGAAGAAGAAGCAAGCAAAGAATCGGATCAGACTGAGATGCGCGGCCTGCGGAATTTTACGCGGCTCGAGCATGTGCGGCACGCGGAGTTTTACGCGGGGTGCGGAGTTCAATCTATAGGCTGGGCGGCTATTTCGCTTTTCCCATTTCGGCTTTCATTTTCAATTGGATGTTTAGAGAGGTTTAAGAGGCGACTTGCAAAGAGGAATGATGAGCAAATCCAATGGCACGAAGCTTCATCAAATCTCTATAAATTGGCAAGAAAGCTTAGGAATGAGATCATCTTGTAATTTTTCATTAAAATACTTCTTCTTCTTCATTTCTGTTTTGCCATGGTTATGGAGCTTCAAGCTTAAATTTTCATTTCTTGAGAAAGGTTGATTGAAACTTCTAATTACTCATTGTAAGAATTCCTCTACTTAATATACTTTTGAAAAGTTCTTATTATAATCTTATGAATGTTGTTTGAATTGGAAATCAACTATTGTTCTTGTTATTGCAATATTCATTTATGCTAAATCTATTTGCAAAATCAGTTAAATTTGCACTTGGATTAATGGTAGCAACTAGTTCTAATTGTGAATGCAGATTATGAATGATTAGAATCTAAATGAACTTTTCATTTTGATTGAAAACTATTTGCTTGAATAGTTTTACCAAACCTATTGATTCTCTTTTCTTAAAGCTATTGTTGGATTGAATTTATTCTCTGTTTGGAGTGAATTAACTAATAGTAAGAGCTTTACATTCAAACTGATTTTGAAGTTTAGCTACACTTAAGGAGAATAGAAGTATAAACATCTTCACAATAGGTAGTCAAAATTGAATTTCTTAAGTAAAGTATTCAATGATCAATGAGAAACAAGAAGTATACAATCAACTAAACTCAAGATATCCTTTCCATTGAGTCTTAGAAAACACCATTAGTTATTGATTTCACTTAGTTCATTGCTTATTCAAGTTATTTTATTTCAGAAAAACAAATCAAAACCCCCCTTTTCTTTGTGTTATTGATTATTTTCAATTTAATCTACTAAAGCACATATCATACTAAACCTTCTCAAACCCCATCTCTCTGTGGATACGAACCTTACTACCCTACTACATTAAGTTGTATTTGGAAAGTAAGTGAATTTATTTTTGGTTAGAGTTTAGACGACTGAGAAAGAACTTACCATATAGCAGGGGTGCCAAATAAGAGGAGAATCCCCCTCCCTTGGGGAGTCCGAATCAGTTGAGGTGAGGGGATATGAGCCCGTAAACTATGAAACACTTGGGCTAATGAGCCCCAAGTTTGAAACATAGTTCGGACCTTATTGGAGTCCATCCAAGGAAGGGGTCGAATAAGATGAGGCATCTTTCGAATATGGCAGGGGTGCCGAATAAGAGGGGAGTCCGAGTCAGTTGAGATGAAGGGCTAATGAGCCCCAAGTTTGAAACATAGTTCGGATCCCATTGGAGTCCATCTAAGGAAAGGGCCAACTAATGTGCGGCACCTGCCGAATATAGCAGGGGTGCCGAATAAGAGGGGACTCCCCCTCCCTTAGGAAGTCCTAATCTGTTGAGGTGAGGGGCTAATGAGCCCCAAGCATGAAAACACTTGGGCTAATGAGCCCCAAGTTCAAAACATAGTTCGGACCTCGTTGGAGTCCATCCAAGGAAGGGGCCGAATAATAAGCGGCACCTACCGAATATAGCAGGGTTGCTGAATAAGAGGGGACTCCCCCACCCTTGGGGAATTCGAATCAGTTGAGGTGAGGGGCTAACCCCTAAGCTTGGAAACACTTGGGCTAATGAGTCCCAAGTTTGAGACATAGTTCGGACCCCATTGGAGTCCATCCAAGGAAGGGGTCGAATAAGGTACTAACAACTTCAATGTGTGGGAAGCTGTGTGCAATTTACTATTTACCCTCTTTTCCTTATAAATATGGGACTTAAGCTCATTTTCCTCATTTCTTTATCTTGTTTTTTAAAGCATTTTCTAAGATTTTCCAAGAATCCCTAATTTACAAGCTCTCTTTCGTTCCGAAACTTCACACTCAGATACGTTTTTTGTTCTTAGGCTTTGTATAAAAATAATGGCCGATTATTCTTTTGCACAATATAACTTTGACGATTTTGATGTACACACCGATTTTTTAGCCGTATATAAATATGCCAGGTAGAACGACATAAATGAGTCATATATGGATTCCCTTGTATATTACCCCGAGTTTTACACCCTTTTCCTTGGGAACCCATTATTGCTTTTCCCCCGGGGCGTTATGAGATTGATCCTAGTAGTTTAAAGGGTATAACGGTCGTTCCCCCCTTCTATCTGAATGGCGCCTACTTCAATAGGAGAGTCGGTAGACCTGGGTCAGAACCCTCACTACGATGGGCCGAAGTATTGTCCCACCTCCGGTCTTTTAAACTACTTTATCCGGCCCTCCTAGAGTACGACGTTGGATAAAGACATGTCCTTAGTCAGGGAGCGTTGGGGCCTACCAGAGAATATTCTTTAATTAAGCCGGGAAAGAAAGATAGCATTAAATCTGTGCCTGAAGGGTGCATCGGGGTTTACAAAGACACCATGGAGACGGGTTTGAGGTTTCCCCTTCATCCCTTTGTCATAGAGGTTCTCAACTCCTACAACATTGCAGTGTCCAAGTTGTATCCCAATGATTGGGGCTGTATTATAGCTTTCATAATGATTTATATAGCAATAAGTATAGAGCCGACTCTAACAGCATTTAGGTATATATTTAGACTTAGAAGATGTACAGCGGCTCAAGGCTTAGGTTGGGTAACTTTCCAACATAGGCGGGGATTTTTTATCGTTGAGGGGTTGAGAGAAAGCATGAAGCACTTCATAAATGACTTCGTCTTTTTGTATAGAACCGTCCACGGCCCGTCAAGACAAGTCACGATTAACGGCCTAACTTCCAATTCAACAACAATGTTCCCCAATGTAACTTAAAGGAATTTTTTATTATAGAGCATGCTACTAAGGAACTAGAATTAGGTGGCTTTAAGCCGGTTTTAGTTCAAAGGAGTTTTGTGGTGAACCTAGACCACCTTCAAAATGATCTATTTTTGTCCGCTTTGGGCCTTAGTCCAAAGTATCATCAGGGTGAGTTGGAGCCCCTATTGATTGTTATTTTTATATTCGGCTACTGATTTGAATTCTTCCTTTTGTAGTGATCGCATTCGAGGAGCTACAGAAAAAGTATCCTGAAATTATTAACTCCCTCAACTTCGCGCAGATGATGGCCGAGTCTCGCAAGAGGAAGGCACAGACGGACAAATCTCCTCTTCCTCCTCCTCCAAAGGTAATTGGGACTGCCCATGGAGTCCGACTTGTTTGATCCTTTTGCATGTGGTAACAATCTTCTGTTGTCAGGACAAGAAGAACAAGAAGTTACCGGAGGAATCTTCTCTACCCACGTCAAGTGGAGTAGCTCGGGAGAGAAGCGCCTCTCCATCGACCCAACCACCAAAGAGACAAAAGACACTCCCGCCAAAGGGAGGCAAAGGCAAAGGAAAGGCTGTTGGTTGGTCGAAGAAGGCATCGGCATCCTCGCCTGACGAATCAGAGTACAAAATAACCCGCCGAGACACCGGCGTGGTGTTCGGCTCTAACTGTGCCTTCTCCGATCTTTCACCCAAGGAGTTGAGGTTGAGGAGGAGGAGGGCGATGGGTCAGTTGGTGGGCGACAAGGACTTGGCTCAGCTCGCTTTCGTTCCCGCCAAAACTAGGGTCAATGAGCTGCTTGCCCTCCAAGTAGAGGTATTTGACTTTGAGCCATCTGTGGTTTCAAATGTTTGATATTGTCCGATTCCTTTTTGATTTTGAACTGTTTTGGAGATGAACATTCGTATGCAATATGAGATCACTACTGCACTCGGGTCAAAGGTGATGGATGCCGATCGGTGGGCGGCTAAGAAGAGAGTCCATGAGCTTAACGGGAAACTGATTGTGAAGAACGATCAGATCATGAACCTGACCCAAGAGAACAAAGGTCTCCACCACTCACTCGAGGGCATGCGCGAAAAATGATGTCGTTCCCTTGCTGTCGTTCCTTCAAGGCCGCCAAACCCCACATCCTCTCCCATTGTTGCCGTTCCCATGCTCCCCGTAGCTTAGGGACCCTGGCTTCACCGGTGACTTCAGGGAGTGAGGGGTCGGCCCCTGGCGAGGAGGAGCTAGAGCTGTTGTTCAGCATGGAAGAGCTATTTGATGAATGATTTTTTGAATTTTTTTAATTGTAAATTTGTGGACTCCGGTCCTATTGTAACCCTATTCCGATACGTTTCCCAGGTTTTGGCCTGTAAGAATCTTGTAATAATTTTTTTATAATGCATGTCTCGATTTATTTTCCATGCTATTCTTATTTTGCAAATATAATTGATTTTGAAAATTCCATTTCGCTTAACATTTCCTTAAAATGGGGAGTCCGACTAATCTGCCCTCAAAGTATCACTTTTGAAGGGCCGAATACAAAATGTCTGACTTTTGCGAGATACAGAAGGTCACCTACGAGGTGTCCGACTTAAAATATCCGAACACGAAAACAAAGAAACAAATGTTGAAAGAGACGATCATTTGAACTAAACATAGAATTTCTTCAGGTGGTCCGAATTCCATGACTGAGGTAAGGGTTTGCCGTTGTCTTCTAGCTCGTATGTTTCCGGTCTAACCACCCGGGAGACCATGAAATGCCCGTCCCATATTCTTCCAAGCTTTCCTTTTTCCACGATTTTTCCCGTTGCTTCAAGTTTTCTAAGCACAAGGTCTCCTACTTGAAATTCCCTTGGTCTCACCCTCTTGTTAAATTTCCTCGTCATTCTTTGTTTTTGCGCAAGGGCTTTGAGGAGAGCGTTTCCCCTTGTTTCCAACAGTAGTTCGAGGTTGATCGGCTTATCTTGGTCATTGTTGTATTGATCATAGTAAGTTACCCTTGTGGAGGGGATGCCAACTTCGACCGGGAGAACCGCTTCAGTGCCGAAAACAATAGAGAATAGTGTATGACCAGTGGCTTCCTTGATTGTGGTCCGACTAGCCCACAGCACGCCGGGTAATTCTTCTACCCAATTACCACAGCTGCCTTCTAGCTTTTTTTTGATGCTGTTAAGTATTGATTTGTTTTCAAACTCTACCTGCCCATTCGTCTGGGGGCGGGCTACAGATGAAAACCTAGTTTGTATGCTAAAGCGGCTGCAATATTCTCTGGTTGCGGCGCTGTTAAATTTCCGGCCATCATCAGATATTATGACTTGTGGGACGCATATCAGGTGATGATGTTCCTCCATATAAATTGGCATACCTGCTTGTCCGTGATAGTGCTGAGGGCCTCGGCTTCAACGTACTTTGTGAAATAGTCTATGGCAACCAATACAAATCTTCGTTTTCTGCTTGCTGGAGGGAAGGGACCCAAGAGGTCGATTCCCCACCGGTCGAAGGGTAGAACAGCCTGAATTGGAGAGAGATAGTTGGTGGGCCGGCGAGGCACTTCTCCATAGAACTGAAACTTCTCACAAGTCTTAGTTAACCAATTTTTTGACATCGGCCTTGATGCTAGGCCAATAGTATCCGCTTCTCAGAGTCTCCCAATCAGGGTCCGAATCCCGTGATGAGTACCACATGCCCCCTCATGTACTTCTCGTAGAATGTAGTTTCCTTTAGTCGGTGTTACGCACTTGAGGAGGGGATGAGTGTTAGACTTTTTATATAGCACCCCTGTAATACCCTCAGAATAGGTCGAACTTTTGAAAACACCTTTAATGGAAAACATGAGCCAAAACCTACTCATGGGAGTGTTACCGCCACATCTATTTCTAATAAAATAAATGTAAGGCTTAACGACTAAGAAATAACTTAATAACTTTAAATCCAACAGAGGGTCTTACAACATAAGAAAAGACTGAACGCAATCTATGTCCATATAAAGTTTAAACAACTTCAGGTAAAATTTAAACTTAAATACGACTCTAATAAAAGCTATGTTTCTAGGTGATCCTCAGTCCACGATTCCCACGCAATCAATAACCTGCAACATAAGAATGCAAGAAAAAAAAACAAGGGAAAAACTCCCAAAATCAGGAAATTGAGTAATTTCAACTCCATCCCGTAAAACGATTAAGTTTGAAAATGATTTAAGAAAATAAAACATAATCAAATTGAAAATAATTTTACAAAATAATATATAGCTGAGTTTAAAAGAAAAACAATTTGAGAAAACAATATATATAATATCACATAAACCAATTTATTAATTTGATATTTAATAATGACAAACACATAATCAATTTTTAATTTGAGGGAACGAGAACGCCAGTAGGCTGAGGCTTTACCCCTATACCTACTTCATCAAGAGGTCGTCACCCCAAATAATTCATGGCCAGCAGAATAGTCTCAGAGAACCCTAGTGTGCACACCCCTTCTACTTGGATCACAACAAATAGAAGGAAGACCAAACATCGTATCAAGTATCAGAAATAATAATACCTGTCGGCAGCTATACTAACCAAACAGGACAACCTATTCATCACTCTTATACTTGGATCACAACAAATATAAGAGCTTCATTTCCCTCGTGTTACACTTTACGTGATTTAATATATTTTAATAATTAGTCGCAAGCACAAACATATAATCAAACATACATTATACAATTTATTTTATGATCATAGGTTTTCCCAAGAAAAATATATCTCAAGAATATTTAATTGCAATATTAATATCATAATATTTTTCTCCCAAATTCAATCGCATATTTAAAAACATCATTAAAATAATAATATAACTTTCATCAAAATAATAATATTATAAGTATTCCCTTTAAAATTAAACCGTATCTAATTTCGTTATCAAAATAATAATATAAATTTTATTAAAATAGTAATTATAAATTCAAGTTTGACAAAAATAATAGTAAAATATAATTTGAGAATATATAAAATATAACATCATATAAAATAATGTCATATAAAATCATGCATCCTAAATAAACACATTAATTATCACTTAGCACATAATGGTAACGGGATAGTTCTAATTAGATGGACATTGAGAATTACCTTATCACGCGATCCTAGACAACGTATGCTCCTAATAATCTCTGTCTACGAATCCGCTGTTTTTACTATCAAAATCTTGCCTTTTCTTGATTAAATTTTAAGCAAATGGGAGATGGAGGAAGTAGTTTGTAGGAGAAAAAGGAAGTGTGAGTAATGTGAATGAATTAAGGATAATTGGTTTAATTTATAGTAAGTAAGTAAGGTTAGTTATAAGATTTAGAGGGAGAAGTGAAAAGTTATTTGTTAATGGGGAGTTATTTATTTATTTATTATTTTTAAAATTTTTTTATTTTTTATTTATTTATTATTATTATTATTATTCTTTTTTAAAAAAAAGGAAAACGGATGTTACAGCACCATCATACCATTTAAACCACTTCGCCCTTTTTGCGATAATCGGCCCCAACTCAAGGTCCTCTGGTAGCTGTCCGTCTCTTAAGAACACTATGTATGGATCCATCCACGAATCAGTCCGATTCACTCCTCGTATGAAGGCGTTGATACTCGGACTCGGTAAAACTTCCCACACTATACTTCTTGACTCATCATTTATAGCCGAACTTGCTAACCTTGAGAGGGTATCGACTTGTGAATTCTCGGATCTGGGAATGTGAAGGAGTACCACCGAATGAAATTTTGCCATTGCTTCCTTTACATTAGCGAGGTACAATTTCATGCTTTCGTCCTTCGCCTCATAATCACCATTCACATGGCCTGTTATAAGCTGAGAGTCTGTATATGCGACAACCTTTTTTACCCCGGATACGAGGCATATTCCTAACCTAATAACAAGGCTTCGTATTTGGTCTCGTTGTTAGTGGCCGAGAAGTTGAATCGTACTCCATGTTCTAGTCTAGCTCCATTAGGAGAGATTATGAGTAATCCTGCTCCAGAGCAGAGACAGGTAGAGGACCCGTCGACGTATAATTTTCACGTTTCTTCTGAGGGAACTTTCTCACAGGCTGGAACGTGCGCATAACAATGGGGTGTGACTTGAAGTATGGGTTAAGCTTTCGGCTGGCCGTTACCAGGGCAAAGAGTGATTTTTCAATCGGGCTGTAACGTGATTCAGAGCCGCGGAAAGCATAGCTGATGTGGTATAAGGGCACTTGTTACTTTTTTCTATGGATTAAGGCGCATTCTGTTTGCGAAGAGGGTTTCAAATGTCTCGCGAAGGTGTTCGGCATGGTCCTTGACCCTCTTGCTTTTGTCTATCATACTATCGACGTATACCTCTAGATTTTTGCCAATTTATTCCTTGAATATCTTAATAACCATCCGTTGGTAAGTTGCCCTTGCATTTTTTCAGACCGAAAGGCATCACCATGCAGCAATATACCCCCGTGAGGGTGATAAAGGCGGTATGTGGCCTATCTTCCGCGGCTAGCAGAATTTGGTGATATTGGGCGTTGGCATCCATGAAACACAATAAAGCATGATCAGTAGTAGAATCAACCAACTTGTCTATCTTAGGCAGGGGATAGTCATCCTTCGGGCAGGCTTTGTTTAAATCTGTGAAGTCCACACACATCCTCCACTTCCCGGATGGCTTCTTTACAACGACCACATTAGCTAACCAGTCCGAGTATTTGCATTCTTTTATGAATTCGGCTTTCAATAGCCGATCTACTTCTTCCTTGGTGGCTCGTGCTCTCTCTGCACCTTGATGTTGTAGCTTCTGCTTAACCGGCTTGTAGTCGGGTTTGATGTCGAGCTAATGTGAAGCTACCTTCGCTGGGATCCCAGGCATTTCTTCGACGGTATATGCGAATACCTCCCGGTATTGCCGAATAACAGCTACTAGGTCCTCCATTACGGATCCGACTAGATTCTTGCCAACGCATACTTTTTGTTTGCCCCTAATTGCAACTTCTTCAAATCCTTCTACTGGTTGAGGCTGAGTTGTTTTACGGGTGTCATCATCGGCCACATGCAAGACCGACTCTAACTATTCTGCTTTTCTCTTCCGACTTTCATTCTCCCGTTCATTGCTTTATGCCCCCATTTTAAGTGAATTGACCTGGCATTCTCTCAAGATCTTTTGATCCCCATACAAGATTCTGACTTTGCCATCGTTTTTTTCATATTGGATGAGCAATTGGTGTGTGGATATGACAGCTTTGACTTTATTAATAAGGGGAAGACCTATGATAATGCTGTAGGGAAATGGAATGTCGACTACAGTGAAGCGAACTGTCAAGGTTCGACCATTCCCTTTTCTCCGACTGGTAGAATTATAGTACCGGACGGTCATACTCGGCTCCCTCCAAATCCGACCAGTGGTCATTCTAGCTTCTCTAAGTGTTCGGGGCCGTATTTGAGCTTTTTCAAACAGTCCATAATTATCAAGTCGGCAGTGCTACCGATGTCTACCAGGACCCTTCAGACGTTCATGAGGCCGACTTTATTGTAAGTACAATTGGGTCGAAATGGGGATGCTGAATGGGCTAACTAACTTCTCCAAATATCATCTTTGGTTCGTCAACTACTCGTTTGTCTTCGGTAGTCATAGCTTTCAAGGTATGAACGCTGTCCTTGATTGAATGATTGTTGGGGTAGTATTTCGAATACCCCCCCCCCCCCCCCTGATATCATGTGGATTATGCCTTCGGTGGCCTCGGATTGCTTATCGTTCCCATCCGAACGCCATATATTCCTCTGGCGATTATCTTCCTGACGGGCTCGGGGTCAGCGATTATCACATTTTAAATATCTATCTAACTTGCCTTCATCGGCCAATTTATCCAAGACTTTCTTCAATTCACGGCATTGAGACAAAGTGTGGTCGTCCTCTTTGTGGTAATCGCACCATATATCTATATTTCTCCTATTCTGGGATGTGGATACCCTCGGAGGGACTGACAACTGTTCTCTAACCGAACAGAACATATCCTTCTGGCTCCTATTGAACGGAATTCTTTTCCTACCCTCTTTGAATTGAGATAGGTCCCTACATCTTGCCCTTTCAACTTCCTCCTGTTAATAATATGGCGGGCATCAAACCTTGAGTGTTCAGGAGCCCGGCTAGGGTCCTAGTCAGTCACTTCTTTATGAATCCGGTTAGGATTCGGGGCCGAAGAATTAACTGAACGGCGACTCCCTAACGTCATTTGTTGAGCCCTGTGTTCGTGGACGTATTGCTCCTGATAGGGGGACTCCTGACTTTCTGCTTCGTTCTCTATCCAGAAGTCCTGACCCTGGTGCTGATTCTGCTAGTTGAAGGTGGGAACCTGCCCTGTTTGTCGAGGAGCAGAATGCCAAATACTCTACTGTGGGGGTTGCAGGATATTCGGCAAAGTCCGAACTGCCTGTTGTAGTGATTCCTGAAAACAGGTCGTGATAGTTGCGGCAAAAGCATCCAAGTCCTGCCACGAAGTTCGGCGGCTGGGCAGTGTTCGGAGTCCGCTCCTAATCATGGACCGAATTGACCGACTGTCGTGTGTTAGCTCGGGTATTTCGTTTGGAATTCACGACTTTATGAACGTAAGGTGTATTTTTCGGTTAAGTAATATTTTTAAAGAAAAATCACGAAATATAAGCACCAGTAAATGTCTTTATACATATAACATTTAACAATTATAAAAATATTGAAATATATAATAAAAAACTACCAGTTTCGGTTACCTACAAGTTAATCAACACTTGATAAAAGGTTTAAAGACAATTATATAATTCTTTCAAGTCAAACGTGAGTTAATTTATACTTAAATTTTAAGTTAAAAAAGATATTAATATCACGATTACTTAATGTAAAAGTAAGTAGGATCATTTTTGATTTTTCTATATAATGATTAAACATTGGTTTCAATCTTCATTCTAATTTAGTTTTTGAGTAGGTTAGTCTTACTCTGAGTGTGAGTAATTTATTTGGTTAAGGGTTGCAAATGTTGGTTCAATTCAGGTAGTGAATCCAACTTGGGTTCATTAGATAAATTTTGGATTCGGACTAGGTTTCGATAATCTTGAAAATTTGAAAAAAATAAGATAAATAAACAACTTATTTCCCAAAATAAGCTACGTGAAAACTTATTTCCCAAAATAAGCGTCTGTACATCCAAACCTAGATTTGAGAAGAGTCGTTGTTAGTAACAGTGAAAGAGTAACAGCGAAAGAGCAAAAAAAAAAATTAAAAACCCTTAGGTCCTTTTATTTTTCCAGTTTCTTCTTCTTCGTCATTTCAGTTCGCACTTTTTTTTTTCATTCGACATCTCCCTCGTTTATCCTCCATTAAAATCACATTCAATCCTTCAACTAAACTCATCAAACTCCAAATTTGTACCACTAATTAGTTGTGTAATCTTCCAAGATAGACCGAAAGTATTTTTTTGTGTATTTTTTAAAGTTTCGAAAGTATAGGGTTTATTGAATTTTAATCAACTTTCACATTAATGTAGGTTCAAAAGCTTGCAATTAACTAATTCTTGTTGATCTACAGCTTATGTAGGTACGTTTTTATTTTAAATTTTGTTATTTGGTGCTGATTTCAAAATGTATGTCATGATCCTTGCGTCATTTACACTTAAACTCTACGTAAATGTCGAATGTAGTTGTTATTTACCTTGATCTTCATAATTAAAAGTTTGTTCGAGAATTTGTTGTTGAATTTAAAATGTATAGTGGTCATATATTTATGAACATGATGGTGATGTTGATTTTGTATGTGCTGTTGTAGAAATGGATTCATTTCGTGTGACCGTTGTATGCTTTTGGAATGGTTCTATTCGATCAACTAGTACATGTATTTGACTATATGAAACAAATAAATAACTTAATTATTTATTGCAATACATAACGCTTAGTTATTGTTGAAATGCAGCAGAGATGGATCCAGCAGCTCCAGGCCCTCTCGACCATAGTGTCCTTACGTTGCAGGCGAATCACAGGAGCAGTGTGCTATGGGATATACAGTTTATTGAACTTACCCCTTTTGAATTTAGTACTTCACACTACTTTATCTTGCAGCTAACATAATATTTGGATTTAGGTGTCCGACACGGAGACCATATACACCAGGCATCCCGATTCAGCTCCGTGGGCCATTGACGCAAGGATCATCCCGTACCTTCAGCTTGCGAGGTTGCATGACTTCCACCTTATCGCGTATGGGAGAGTCGATCGGGCGCTAGTCACGGCTTTAGTCGAGCGATGGCGCCAGGAGACTCATACCTTCCACCTACCTGTAGGTGAGGCTACGATCACATTACTTGACGTAGCTGTGCTTACACGGCTTCCCATCGAGGGACATGCCGTGTGCATCGATGGACGCCAATTCGAAAGCTGGCAAGACAAAGTCCATAGATTACTAGGAGTTCGACCTCCGGCAGAGGTAACCAAAGGGAGTAGCCTGCGCGTAACATGGCTTGCACAGAACTTCTCGCACCTCCCTGAAGGTGCTGATGACGCCCGAGCGTCATGCGACGGCCTCTTACTATCTTAGGAGGCATCATAAACCGTCACAGTTAGACAAGGTACAGGAGGAGGATTAGCATTTGAATATTGTTTGTAATTATTGAACATTTGTACATACTCAATATTTGTAACAGTTGATCTATTGTGTGTAAATTGTAACATATATGTAGATGTATATATTTTAAAAGTAGTATCACACGTTTATTATGAATTTCAATCAAGTTCAACAAATACATATTAAATTACATAGTTCATTCGTTAAGTTAAACTACCGTCACTAACTAAAAAGGCTTCTTAAACTTTCTCATAATCCTTTCAGTCTCTTCTTTCCTATGCGCCATATCATTCATTTGTCTCTTTAGATTAAATACCTCATCTTTAGGCTCTTTTTTTTTTCCTTTTCAAGCCGTATTATTACGTCTCTCTGCCATTTAGTACCCTCTGAGCAATCCATCTAAAGTATGTGCATCCTAATCCGTCAACCAAGTAGAAAGGGCAAGCAACAAATTCACGCCCTGGATCGAAGTCGCTCTAATCTGTATTAATCTCAACTTCATAACCACAATCACAGAGCTCTTCAACACAATGTTCCTTTGACATCTACATAACATATATATTATACAAACGTAAGTAAACTTTCAAAAATAATATTAACATTTATAAATTGACATTAAAACTAACATAATACCTTATGTTACCTTTAAAAATTTATTGAAAAGAAGAAGAATGATGCAAATTGGGTATAATGAAGTATGGGAAATGATGGAGCTATTTATAGAACATCATTACAACGACTATTTTCAAGTTCCTAACGGCTATTTTTCTAAATTACCAACGGCTACTTTAGTTCTCCAGAAAAAAAAATATTAAAGGCTAAAGTCGCTATTACTAACAGCGACTGAATGAGTTGACTGGTCAACTCCTTAAGTCGCTGTTACTAACAGCGACTAAAGGAGTTGACCAGTCAACTCATTCAGTCGCTGTTAGTAACAGCGACTTTAACTTTTAATTTTATTTTTTTTTGGATCTTTCGCTGTTGATAACAGGGAATTATCCCGAGGCTAGGCTCGGTTGTACGGACGCTTATTTTGAAAAATAGGTTTTTACGAAGCTCATTTTTAGAATTAAGTTGTTAAATAATCTTATTTTTTTCAAATTTTTGATAATCTTTAGGTATGGACATCCAACTTTTTGGATCGGCTTTGATAATTCAACTTGAATTACTTTCTCGATTAATATTCAAAATATAAGTAGTCAGGTTGCACATTGAAATTAGGGTGGATACTCCCCACTAGCATATGTTCTTGTAACCACAAAAAATTACACCAAATTCTTGATAGTTCAAAAAGACAAATAATACTTGTAACTTACAAAAAGTAGCAATATTAAATAGAGTATCCACAAAAGGGTTCTTATATAATGGTCCAAAAATACGCCAAATTTCACAAGCTTTTCAACTAATTGTAAAAAACAAAAACATTTGTTAATGGATGAATAATAAGTTACAGTCACAAAGCAACTGCGCCCTTATTTTTACATGTTCCAAGAATACTCAACAGTAGTCTCAACAACACAAACATAAAATTATATAGTCACAATGAGTACATGACCAGTGACCCCCAAATCACGAAATGGGGCCAACGAAAAATGGTGCTTTGCCTTCGAATCACCGCTAGCAGAATGACCTTTATACAAATGACCCTTTTGATATCTTTGTGTAACAGCAGAGGGCTCTCGGATCCCGATCAGGGGAAGAAAATATCACTGCTTGCTTCAACTTCCTGTCTCTGGATTATCCTTCTCCAATACCGTTTTCTGGTAATGATCAGATATAGTCCTGGCATTATGGAAGTACGAGGATAATCCTTTTCAAGGAAAAGGAGTCGGTAGGCTTTAAAGAGGTACGAAAAATTCTACGGTCTTCACTTTTTAAATTGAAATTTCTACCAAATGATGTTCAAGGTTCCGAAGAACTATTCTTGCGAAAATTTTTGCTTCGAGAGGAGCAGTAGCTGCTGCGGCAGCTGCACGTAGTACTCTAGGAGCTCCTGCGTTCTGCAGGAGGTTTGCATGGTGCAAAGCATGACGTCCACCAGGTATTGTGAACTGCAACTCAGAAATTCACAAAATACACATGGTCAGTAACAAACACAACCTTATACAGAGAAAGATTGCAATGCAATTTGAGCAAATGTCATTCAATCGGACAATAAGTTAGGTTAAGAAAAGACCCAAGGCTTATTTCCGTGATAAGGAAAAAAACAAAGACCTTTTTTCAAGATAAATGAAACAAAAGTATGTAGCATACTACTATATACTGGAGTAGCATCTCTTTTTACCTGTAGAAGAGCAAACGCGGCACAAGCCTTCAGTATTGAAGACGAATTACGTAGCATAGCCACAAATCTCCCGATTTCAGCGCCACTGACAGAAGAAACAAGCACAACAAATGACGGTCATTACTTGCAATAAACTTGACAAAAATTTTATGAAAAGCCAACAAAAGCTAAAATCAGTTGATGTAGTTTTGGACAGTGAATTCTAAAAAATTAGTTGTTCCGACAAAAGATTTATATCAAGAAATAACTAGGACATCATCGCCACAAGAAAATCCCCGGTGCAAAAGCTTCAATCATTACCGTATAGGAAAGCAAACTACAAATGCAATCAATTATACTTTCACGGTTTCACTAGACACCAAGAAATTTTTACCATGGGATCGCATCCTGATTATCATTACCACTGCTTTTAAAACAAGTCAATGTCTATTGTTGGAAATGTAAGGAGAAAAAAGTGGGTTGATAGGTGCAGGTCCAACATCAGAAAAAAGACTGAAAAGTGTAGGGAAGCTACTTGCCAAAAAAATTATTTGGGAATGATATATACAATAACTTAAACTTGTTTTAGAGACGGGGGTAGTATTTCATAAGCTGGGTTTCCGTTTAAGGCTTAAAGAAAGTCTCCAAAAAGGTTTGGAAGCAGTACCAGTTTCGCTTTTTAAGTAACAGTTCCATAATAATTCCGGAAATAAATTTGAGAAAGGCCACAGACATCAGGCTCTCCCTAGTGTCTCCCTGGACTGATGAACTCTATCGAAGGTGGGACCCATAATAAGTAAATTTTACTGTTATCTTCTGGATCAAATTTAGCAGTAAATCATAAGAGCTACTTCAAAGGCCACACGCAAGGGGTATATCATTAATCATTGACACTACAAAGACATGTTTGATCCGAAAGGATAAGCTCCTTATTCTTGCATAAGATTATATAATGTGACTACTCCCTAATTTCTACAAAAAATTATGTTTAGTGTTAAGCCTTAAAGTTTTCTTTAAGTTTTGAAACCAAACAGAAAAATTACAAAACTAGACTAGCTTGTAGCTATTACTATTCACCAGAAGACTCTTCATCTAAGGTGGTATCAAGGAGCTACAAACAACTATTAGTAGTATAACACTTAAAGAATAATGCCCGCCCCTCCCCTCCCCCTTGAATATCTTTGCTTTCCTCCCGTCATATACCACAACATCATTTACCTGCATCTAAGATGTCCAGCTTCCTGAATTCGAGCTGCTTCTGTTACTTGTGCTAATGCTGTAGGAGCTGATGATGCAGCAGCTGTTGCAAATGCTTGAGGATCCGAAAAAGTGAGCACAAATGCTTCAATGTGTTTCAAAGCCATTCTTCTAGCCCCATCCAAGCTAATGCACTTTGACATACCATCTGATGAGGTTCCAACCAAAGTGACTTCATCAATTCTGTCATATATATAAAAATGTTGGTGAATCAAACATTGAAAGCAAGTGTCTGCAGTCACCCTTCATCACAGATACCAAAGACTTAATGAAATCAATGAAGCACTACAAAATACCACTAGTTTTGTCAAGTAGAATTCTATTCAATTCTGCAGCATTTTCACATGACTCGTGCATAGGCTACGTCAATCGACCAAACCAAATTATATCCAAGGTTCCCTTGCTCGGTTAATTAACAAAGGTTGATGAAAAGTGAAAACAAAGAAATGTTACTGAAGTTACAAACCTATTCCACCTTCCAGACACCATCCTGACAGCATTTTCTAACAGCAAGAAACCATATTATTTTTTCATAGATTCAAAAAAAAAGTGAGCTACTTTTGGTATCCTGTGAATATTTGAGCAAGAGAATATTTAGATCGTAAGCAGTGTAACATGTGCTACTTTATCAAGAAACTTTAGACTAGTCACCATAATTACCTAATTTGCAGCATAATTCAATACATGGAAGCACAAAGCATCCAAAATGGCCTAAAATTCACTGGTTTGGTTGTTTCGGTTTGAGATCCTAGTAAATGCACAATATTTTATAAATATTATTACCTAAGTTTAGTCATCTGAAAGTCTACTGTATTAGATTTATATTTGTTACTACTACTTTTATCTTCCACATACCATAATGTTTTATTTTGTTACCAAATTAACTTATTTGTGCTTATATTTTATGTTAGGAATTTAAGAGCGACAAAAATCAAGTGAAGGCCAAATTCTTATGCCTTGTCAGTGTCAACAACAAATGAGAAGCAAGCAAGTCCCTTTCTTCTCTCGTATGAATATGTGTTCCAAGTCTCAATACGAAAGACCAAAGTTTAAAAAACTAGCAGAAAAGACTTCAGTCCTCGGTTCTCACAAAGACGGTAGTAGCACAATAAGACATGACAAAGAAAAAGAACAAATCCATAAGTTCTTCTCGTGGATCCCAAGGTCATAAAACAGGAAAAGACGGAGGAAAGATAGGAATTTAAATCTCTGAGCTTGCTATGTAAGATGTAGAAGAAAAGCAAAAAAAAAAGAAAGGAAACAATCACAAAAATATTTTGTCAACATTTTTTGCAAATATATGGAAAAATACGGTTTCAACCACGATCGCAGTAACAGTCACAAAACGGCTTTTGCGGTAAATGTGGATGATTTAGCAGTAGTCTAATCTTTGCTTATATTCGACGGTAACTCAAAAGCCTTTAAATACGATCACGATATGGTAATGCATTTTGCACTTATTCTTATATATTGGTAACAGCCAAATGGGAATGACTTTGGGGTAGCAAAATCTTAATTTTAGCTGTAGTCAAGATATATCAAGAACAGTGCATGGACTCTGGTAAGAAGCAGCAACTGAAGAACAGTAGAGACACAGCAAATATCCATTTTCTATTAGTATGAAGTTGAGTCTGCTTTTTGGCATCTGGATATATTGGGTTGATCTTTTATGCCTTTTACAATCATTAATCGATATACTACTGCAAATTTGCAATAAGGCCAAATACTTTTGAAATTTGATCTTTGTGGAAGTATGTTTTCCCTTTTATTTCAATATAGATGGTTTTGCATTATAATTACATCATAATTCTATGGTAACTGTTTTTTGTTTCAATTATTTGCTTAGTTTTTAACATTCCTGCTATGAGGATAGAATTGTGATAATGAAGAAATTGTGATTTTCAATGGTTGTATGACTAAGTTTGTTTTTCGATTAGTTTGATAATCAGATTACAAAATAGACACCTTATATCTTGAATTGACCATTTTTCATGACTAGTAAGTGGCTTTCTAGATACGTGATAATCTCTGTTAGCTTAGTAAGTAGCAATTAGGGTGTGTTAATGGTGATTGAAGTTTGTTAGTTACCTGAGATTATCAATTTTATAAGTAGCACTATGCGAGCATGTGAAATTACGTGGCTCAACTTGACCGTCTAGCATGTCATTCATGCTGCCTAGTACACAATTGTAGAGAGTTCGTTCTACGTCGATACAATGAGTTTCGGATAGTAAGAGCTTGTTTAACAATCTACTCGGTAAAGAAAAGCTACAATATCGCAGTTTAAGCTAAGTATGTTCTCAGATTAACATTAAGGGGTGCGAATAATATATTTAGTTCGATAATCAATTAATATGAGGCCAATAGATGTCTTACGTTCCCTGATTTATTATCATTGTTTATGATTCTCCTCTAATAAGCATTTAGTAGTTTAATTATTAATTGGTAGTCTGCACTTAAGTCATTGTATTTAATCATATAATCACCAAAAAACAGAAAATTATCAAGTACAAGAATTATCAAAGTAAAATCAGTTAATCATCGTCTAAAGTCGTTAAAACGTAAGATAATATTTCACTTCAATAAATGAAATCTTCACTGACACTTTACATATACACTCAAATCGCATTTAATTGAACCTGAAACATGGACTTGCAAGAATAAAAAGGGTGTCTCATTGTGAACCAGGTCTAAGATAAGATGGGTTGATACACTTTGTATTCCCGAAAAATCATTTGAAAAAGTGATTTCATTAGTTTCCACAAATCTATCACCCATCCTATGTCAAGCTAAGAAGGCAAACAAAAAGCAAATTCAAGATAAGCCAAATAATTCAATAAACAAAGTTTAGATATATACCTTCCATCAAACATATAAGCCAAAGCCAATGCAGCCATGAACCTTGCCATCTTCGACACAGAAGAGGAACAAAGATGAACAAGGGCAGGGACTCCACCTTCTTCTACAATCCGCAGCGCATTGCCAGGGTTGAAGGCAAGGTTCCAAAGAGCTCCAGCGGCCGTTTCATGAACATCCTAGAAGAAGACGATAATTTAATTTCATTTTTATATAGGTGATCAAGATAACACTAATGGGACACGAAGGGGAAATCAATTCTACACAAAGGATAAAAAAATGCGACTTACAAAACATATGTCCCAAACCCGAGTCCTCAAACCCATGGAATCTATTCAAAATCATGTACTATTCCAGAATGACTAACTTCGTACATTTATTTTAAAACATGCAAACCGCAAAAAAACTAGTCCTAGCGAAAATTGAAAAAAGTAAATGAAATGTTATAGGCAAGAAAATACCAAAAAATGGATAACAACCAATGTTACCCAATTCACTAATCTCCCTGTGAATTTAGTGATGCAACCCAAGGCGACCTGGTACGCTACCGTTCCGCGTTTTGGTTTGGTTTGGAACGAGGGACGGATCAAGAACGCATTGCATTAGAAAAACTGAAAACGTTCTCGAACCTGTCCTTTATCCCGAACCATACACAACCCAAAGCGGACTGGTGTGTTACTGTTCCGCATACTAGGTCGGTCGTTTTCAATCGAAAATGCTCTACCATCCCGCAATCTGGATAACAATGGGCAGAGGTACATGAGGCCCGTGAAAGGCTAATTATTTTTATCCAAAAAAAGTCCCAAAATGGAAAGATTCACAATAGAAAGATCTTTACAAAATTTTCATTTGGAGAAATTGGGAAAAACAAATGAGAACGGAAGGAGGGAAATATAAAGGCTAATTATATTAACAAAATTAAGTAAAGTTTAGTGGTAAACAATAGTATAAATAAACTAAGGTTTGTGGTTCGAATCTTTAATACAAGCTACTAAATTTATATTTTTGTAAAAAACTAACAGATTATTAGAATGTTTTCCAAGAGACAAAGACAATCACGCACCCTTATTTCAAAAATCACACCTTTCCAAATTTTCAATTACAAAATTTTTTTATCTGAAAACAAAACATCGAAATTTGACTTGTTTTTATGAAATTATTTTTCTAGTATCGGTCATTCAATTATAATTATTTTGCTAGTGTATAGCCTATTTGCATCCCTTAAATAGGAGATGTAATGCACCTTGCAAAATCCTTTTCTTATGTAGTGCTAAATTGTATGCCATTTACTACAATTACTTAAAAAAAACATATAAACATAACCTAAACTAGTAAAGAGAACATGTCACTTTATACACAACTCGCAATTGAAAATTAAACAAAAATTGTTGTCTCAAAAGCCTGAATTTTAATTGAAATTTTTAATTTGACAAGCTAAATCAAGGTACTACATTCTGCAGATTTATTTTACAGCAACAACGGAAAAATATGAAGGTTTGAAAACCTAATCACAATACATACAAAATAGAGTCCTTGATACAATAGCACACCAAGATCACATACATTGAAAAAAAAAAAGTTTCCAAAAAAGCAACAATAAACAAGAAAAATATGATATGGGGTATATAATGTACTCACTTCTGCTTCAGAACATGCCAATGAAATAAGAGGCGCAACACCTCCTTCTCGTCCGATAGCAATACTATGACAAAAATAAAAACATTAAAAATATAAATCCAGACTAAAGAAAAACAAAGTTGAGCATGGTATAGATAATAACAATAACTCCATAGGCCAAGTGTTCCTAGATAATATTTCAATTAGAAAGAAGCAAACAAACACAGAAGACCTAAGACCATTATTGTATGTACTTGTTTAAAAATAATGTCAAAAATGGAAATAATATATCAACTCAAGTAGAATGGGCTAGGCAACTGTGATGAATAGCCCAGCAGGCCCACGCACTCTCATTACATATAAGAGAAGAGGCAAAGAGAGTAACAGAAATGAATGAGCTTGGACACCTGGCAAAAGGAATCTTTCAGTTGGCTACTCTAACAAATTCGGTTATGCATTGTATAATATACATCCTGGTTTGTTATGAAGTCATCTATATATAGGGATAGATTTTTCCATGAAAACGCATACTTGTATCACCAAATAGTGTACTCACAGGAGCTACTCAACCGCTCGAAAAGTTGGGCTGGACATCTTGCCTAGTATACATAATATACAAGCATTCTATCTTAATCATCCTCTTCTTCTTCTCTTTCTTTCTCTTACAATTCTCTGTTCTTTTAAAATCTATGTTAACAGTAGGTGCAAGCATTACAGTGGTATCAGAGCTGTCGTATTCTGGCGACCCTGATGGCCCCTTCACAAGCTAATCGACTGGAGGTTGTGGAAGAAAGCTTACAGGAATTGCGGGATTCAATTCCTGCTTTAAAGGAATCAATGGAGGAACGAATCCAAGATATTGTGGCATTGCATGAGGAATCGATGTGGAGGTCAAAGGAAGAAAACATGAAAAACCACGAGGAACTCAAAAACACACTAGTGACGCTTACGACGGAAGTTAAGGCGCTCATGGCGGCTAAGGAGGTCGGTCCCATTCAGCCCACACCTCAAAGTCGTGCTTCGAGTAGTCGATCCCAAATTTTTCTAACTGGTGGGGGTTTTGAAATGCCCAGCCAACCACGGTTCCACGGGGAAGATCGCTGCACACAATCTAACGAAGCTTGGAGACAAAAACGGCTTGACTTACCGGCATTTCAAGGAGAGAATCCCGATGGCTGGATTGATAAGGTGGAACACTACTTCTCCGTTTATGTTCTGAATGAGACGGAAAAGGTAGCTACAGTGTTGCTAGGGTTGGAAGGTAGAGCTCTAACTTGGTGGCAGTGGGTTAAGTATAGGAAGGCAATTACCTCGTGGGGTGAATTTAAAAACATGATGTTGCGCCATTTTCCGGCACACAGTGGCGGCTCACTATGTGAACAATAGATGACGGTGTATCAGGAGGGCTCAGTGGCGGAATACTATGAGCAGTTCATCTCTCTTGCCTCGCCATTAACGAACATCTTGGAGGATGTCTTGCTTACAAGTTTCATTAAAGGGCTAAAACCTTTAATTAGAGTTGAATTGAGGCTTTGGGATCTTGAATCAATAGAAATGGCTATGGAGTGGGCCCTCAAAATTGAGGAAAAATACGTGGCACATCTGGAACACCCTTATTTTGATCCGTTTTCTCCTTATACCCCCACCACGCGTCACATAAACAAACCCACCACCTATTGCTCCGGTTAGTGTCTCTCAATTCTGTAGTAGGCATAAATAACCCAAAAACTATGCGACAGCCAGGAACATTGTTGAACACTCCAGTCGTGGTAATGATTGAACCTGGAGCCACACATAATTATATTTCATTATCTGTAGTAGAGAAACTTGAGCTTGACAGTTCAGATACTAAGGAATTTGGGGTAATGTTGGGCACAGGAAGGAACGTTAAAGGGCGAGGGGAGTGCAAGGATGTACGATTGTGTCTGGGACCTACAGAAGATTATGGAGAATTTTTTTCCGTTGGAATTAGAAGACTCAGATGTCATTTTAGGGATAAAATGGCTAGAGAAATTGGGCACGGTCTCGACTAATTGGAAGCTTCAAGTGATGCAATTTCAGTGGAATAGGGCTAAAGTGATCCTAAAAGGGGATCCAAGTTTGGGCAAATCTAAGGTCTCCCTTAAATCCATGATGTGGATGATTAGGAAGCAGCAAGGTGGCATTCTAGTGGAGCTTAATCCAGTGGAGCTTTCGAATACAGAATTAGTGGGTGCATTGTCCATTGAAGAGCTACCTACTGAAATTCGTGTCGTGTTGTCACAATACAATGCCTTTTTTGACATTCCTCATGGTCTTCCTCCTAAATGGGGGCGGGAACACCACATTGTGACCAAGGAGGGGAGTGATCCCGTGAGTGTTCGCCCTTATCGATACCCCCAAATACAAAAGGCTGAGATCAAAAAGATGGTAGAAGATATGTTGCTGGCTGGAATTATTTGACCTTCTCAGTACCCTTATTCCAGCCCCGTATTGTTGGTTAAGAAAAAAGATAGCTCGTGGAGATTATGTGTAGATTATCGACAAGGAGACCATCGCCGATAAGTATCCTATTCCGGTGATTGAAGAGCTTCTGGATGAATTATATAGGGCTGCAGTGTTTTCAAAATTGGACCTCAAATCGAGCTATCATCAAATAAGGGTTCATGAACCGAATACTCACATTTCGTACTCACGAAGGGCACTACGATTTTTTGGTGATGCCTTTTGGCTTAACCAACGCCCCGGCCACCTCTCAAGCTCTTATGAATGACATTTTTCCCCCATACTTACGAAGATTTGTATTGGTGTTCTTCGACAATATTTTGGTTTATAGTTCTTCCATGGAAAAGCATGCCAACCACTTGACCATGGTTATGAAAGTATTAGCATCCCAGCAACTCTATGTGAATGTGAAGAAATGTGAAGTTGTAAAAGCAAGGTTGCTTATTTAGGGCATATTGTGTCCCAGGATGGGGTCGCCATGGATCCCAAGAAGGTGCAAGCTATGATGGACTGGCCGCCTCCTCGTACACTAAAGGAGTTACGTGGTTTTCTTGGGTTAACCGAGTATTATCGTCGTTTCATACGACACTACGCCACCCTCACCAACCCCCTCACTCAACAGCTCAAAAAAGATGCTTTTAATTGGGATACAGAAGCCGAGGCTGCCTTTCAACTCCTCAAGTAAACCATGCAAACTGCACTAGTTCTTGCCATGCCTAGCTTTGATTTGCCTTTTGTGGTTGAGGCTGATGCCTCCGATTTCGGGGTGGGAGTCGTCCTTCTCAAGATTCTCATCCGATAGCATATTTTAGTAAGGCGTTCGGAAGTAAGGGTCAGTCCAAACCGATCTATGAAAAAGAATTGATGGCCATTGTCCTCGCAGTGCAAAAGAGGCGTCATTACTTGGCAGACATTTTATCGTCTGGACAGACCAACACAGCCTCAAATACATCACCGCTCAACGGGAGATGGGGGGAGAATACCAAAAATGGGTCGCCAAGCTGCTGGGGTACGATTGTGAGATCAAATTTAAACCAGGCACCGCTAGTAGTGCAGCTGATGCCTTGTCTAGACACCCACAATTCATGATGTTCCAACAGCTGTCTCTTTGCTCGAAGGCTGATATTGATTGGACGGTGATCAACCAGCAGGCTAAGGCTGATAATTACTTGCAAAGGGTCATCGCGAAAGTGACTCGACATGGTGTTTCTCATTTGGGGTTCTCCATCGATCATGGGCGTTTATTACATAGAGGAAGGGTCATTTTGCATAGCTCTTCTCCTTTGATTCAGAATTTACTATATGAGTATCATTAATCGGCCATGGGGGGTTACAATAGCGAATTTAGAACGTATTTACGATTGGCTGAACATTGGTTTTGGGTCGGCATGAGGAAATAAGTTACTCAATTTGTTCGGCAATGTGTCACGTGCCAACAACAAAAACACTCTCATCAACGGCCAGCGGGGTTGCTACAACCTCTCCTTATTCCTACTCATGTTTGGGAGGACATTACAATGGATTTTGTAGAAGCGCTGCCACGCTTAGGAGGTTGGGATACCTTACTGGTGGTGGTTGACCGGTTGTCCAAGTATGCTTATTTAGTGGGTCTTAAACATCCATTCACAACGTTCTCGGTGGCGGCTGCCTTTATTAAAGAAATCGTGCGACTACATGATTTTCTCGCCTCGATTATTTCTGACCGGGATAAAGTTTTTAAGAGCCATTTTTGGAAAGAGTTACTCCGTTTACAACGCAATTCACTTCTTCACAACACCGCATATCATTCTCAAACGGATGGCCAAACAGAAATCGTGAATCAAGCCTTGGAAGGGTATTTACGTTGTTTCATTAATGGCCAACCCAAGAGTTGGAATAAATGGTTACATTGGACCGAGTTTTGCTACAACACCTCTCCTCACCTTTCACTCAATGTGTCTCCTTTCCAAGTACTTTATGGTCGGCCACCTCCTACTGTGGTTCGTTTAGGGCACAATACTACCTCTATGGATAGTATTGAGCAATTATTACATGAACGGCGTGCACTATTGGATGAATTGTCAACTCAGCTCCTAGTGGCTCAAAACCGGATGCGCCAGGCAGCAAATAGTAAGAGGATACATGAGGTTTTTGAGGTGGGTAACATTATCTTAAGCTCCAACCATATCGCCAACAGTCGCTTGCTAGACACCCTTTGAATAAATTGGCTGCTAGATTTTATGGTCCATTCGAAATCCTAGCTCGAGTGGGTCCTATAGCTTACAAGCTTGATTTGCCACCCTCCAGCAAGATTCATCCAATGTTCCACATTTCTCAGCTTAAACAGGTTCATGGCAACGTATTTCTTCCTACTTCACTACCACCACAGCTCTCTAACCTAGAGCTTGAGACTGAACCGGAAGCACTCCTGGACATCCGCTTCCAGAATCCAGCTACCTCCACAGTGTCTGAAGTGCTCATCAAATGGCGTGATCTACCTATCTCTGAAGCTACTTGGGAGTTATTCCATACAATTGCATCCCAATTTCATGATTTTCACCTTGAGGACAAGGTAAATCTTTTTGGGGCGGGTAATGTGATGAATAGCCCAGCAGGCCCACGCACTCTCATTACATACAAGAGAAGAGCCAAAGAGAGTAACAGAAATGAATAAGCATGGAAACCTGGAAAAAGGAATCTTTCAGTTGGCTACTCTAACAAATTCGGTTATGCATTGTATTTTATAAATCCTGGTTTGTTATAAAGTCATCTATATATAGGGATAGATTTTGCCATGAAAAGGCATGCTTGTGTTCACTAAATAGTGTACTCACACTGCGAGCTACTCAACCGCTCGAAGAGTTAGGCTGGGCACCTTGCCTAGTGTCCATAATATACAAGCATTCTATCTTGATCATCCACTTCTTCTTCTCTTTCTTTCTCTTACAATTCTCAGTTCTTTTAAAATCTGTGTTAATAGTAGGTGCAAGCATTACAGCAACCAAGTAGCTTCTATATGCCTTTATCAAGTCTCCTTTTCTCACATTCTTTCATGATGTTCAACTGGCATCCTTTCCAAGATTATATAGCTTCAATAACAATTTGATGCTACTCACTTTTGGGTACACCTTCCAAAATATCACATGCATCACATAGATAGCCCTTAACTCAATGCGTTCCTTATCTTTGCTACGCATTTGTATTTATGGACATCTTGGATAAATCATGTTCACTTCTACCAAGGGTCAATCGGAAACATCTTTGCTATCACTAACAAGGTAAAGGTTGCATTCATCCAACTCCTTCGGCGCTAAACATCACTTAGGTGAGAGACACTTAATGGCATTGGGAAAATGAAATGTTGTTTGACAATCGCAAACTAAGGTGTTCATTTCTTTGTTTCCATATTTCAAACACTTTAACAAATGTGTGGGACCACATAGACACATAAAAAACAAGGTCGAAAATTTCTTAAGAGAAGATGGTTAAGATATTTGTCCTCATTACAACACAAACTGAAATGAGTAGCAACAAAAAAGCTCTTTAATGGAGTTTTACTAGCAAAAGGGGTTCTATATCCAAATGATATTACTCCTTGTGTCAACGTCTAGTTCTTCTTCCTCCAACTTCAATATAAGACATACTTTATCACCCATCACAAAAGTGACAAGAAAGTTGTTGCATTTTGCATTGTGGTTATCCAACACAAACCCATAATCTTCGATGTTTGTATGAAATTAAACCCACATAAGATTAAGAAGAAAAACTAAGGACAAAAAAGAATGATATAGGGAAATTAAAAGGAAATGTAAAAAGTTGTTGCTAGAGTTGTTAAAGAAGTTGATTGCACAAGAGAGGAAACTTGGACAAAAATGAAGAATTGTATCATTCATACAAATAAGGACATTTTAGGAAAAGTAAGTGGGAAATTAATGAAATAGGACACAACATAAACATGGTGGAATGAGAAAGTAAAAGTTGCAACACATAGGATGTTATCTAATATCTAGCATTAAACAATGTGAGAGTGAAGAGAAAATTGCAAAATACAAGGAAACGAAAGCCAATACAAAACAAACAATATGTGAGACAAAGTTGAAAGTCTAAAAGAAGTATCACAAATTGGATTCAAAAAAAAGGGAGAAAGATCTTAGAGGATAGCCAAATGATTGAAAAGGATCTTAGTACAATCAAATGTGTCAATGATAAACATTATAACATTTTTGTCCAAAATGAAGAGATCAAGGATATTTGATAGGATTTGAAAAGTTGTCTAATACATGTCAAGGGTGGTGACGGCCGATGGAACCGTGAATTTATGAGATAAAGAAACAAAATAGAGGTGAATGAAGATTTGAAGAAAATGAAACAAAAACGGCGTGGGTAATGGGTTTGAAAGAGTTCAAGGCATATAGGATTCAGTTGGCTAGCCTCTTTAACAAGATACAAAGAACAATCAAGATGCCAAAAAGACAAACGGATAAGACTTATTGTACCTATCTACAAAACAAATAGAAAGCTCACAAACTCACAAACTGTCTAAATATAGAAAAATCAAGCTTATAAGACACATCATTGATGAGTGAGCGACACAACACCTACTAGAAGATATACCTACATTTTCAAAGGATAAACTTTACCTATTTTATACTTATATTGTAGGATACTGCTATAGTTTCATGCAATATTCTCCATGCAAGCATTTCACTAGGAAATGTATTTATCCCTAAAAGGGTTCACAAACTCTATCATGCTTGTCAACAACACATAACTAAAACTCATAACATATAAGTATGGGATATTAGGCCTTATGTATTAGAATGATTACATTATTTTCGACCAAGATATGGCCCCTTTTGAATTAGGCTTCATCAACTTGACGGTGCATGTAAACCAAGCTCTAATAAAAGGCGTCATCCTCTTGGATCAAATCAATGGGCGTGACCTCAAACCAAATGATCATTGTAATTAAGTTAATTCCCACCGAAAGCTACCATTATATCCATCATTCACGTAAAATCTCAATGTTTTCATTTTTTTTCCCTTTCATAATATACCAACACACTTGAAGGAAAACCGAGGAATTCAATGCTATATACTTATACACCTTTTTAAGTCAATTCCTTCACCGTGCTCCCTCACCAAACAACTCTAAGCTTTCACGTGCATATTGGGGTTCTATCTCGTAATTGACTAAGCAAAAACTTTCAGAATAGACCACAAATGATCTTTCACCTTAGAAAAATAGGTGTCTCAAAGTAAACAATGAAGCCTCAAGCTGAAGGATGGTGAAAAACTGAAAGCCAAATGAATGGACCATGACCAGAGAAAGAGAAAGGCCCCTAAACAATGCACATACAGAAGTGAATAGCTCAACAAACTACTACAACACACAAAAATGCAATAGTGTAAAATAAAATATGCAAGCAACTCTGGAAGATTTAAATACCTATTTGCCTCTGACACTGAAAGGCCCCATAATGCACCAGCAGCCCTCTCCTGAAGACCTGGAGAAGCATTAGCGCAAGACTGTGCAAGAGCAACCTAAAGAAGACAAGCCAAAAGAGGGAGTAAAATTCTAAAAGATCGCGACTCACAAATAATGAACCAAATAGATTTATATTCTTGTACAGGATTGAAACTGCATGCTGGAGGACATATACCAATACTTGTGAATCCACGAGGCTTAAGGTCTCATGAAGTAATATTCAACCCACATGAGTTTTTATAGGTTTATCAGAAACAATCTAAACAATATTTTAATACCAATGCCTTTAATAAAACTCCCATGGTCCACCTAGGTACAATTAGAGGGTTGGATGGTGTGCCCTTACCCTTGTAACAACAACGAGGTTGTTTCTCGTACACTTTATTGCAAAACCTCATCTATTACTTCATATAAATAAGAAAAGAATATAAATGAACCATTTGGGGATTAAGGCTTTAGTGTTGTTGTGATTATAAACCATGACTAGAGAACAATAAACTTTGAGCCTAGACAAAAAGATTCTTGGACAAGAAACTGAGAGCGTATAACAGGAACCACATAGAATATTGATAGAGAAAATACAAAGACAAAAGATTGAAACCACATTAACAAAATTGCCACTGAAGTTAAGAGAACTATTTTAGCCTACCAAAAGTTAAAAAAAATAAAGATTGGTCCTTCAAAAACAAGTATTAATTAGTAGTTAACTAGTCATCGTCACAGCGTTACAAAAGCACGTTATCATCTCCATGGATATTGTCCAAACATCAAAATTAAAAAAATAATTAAACCTATAATCTTTCAAATCCATATATCAAAATCATCTAGGTAAGGGGCTGATAAGCACTAAATTAGAAGTTAGAACACAACCAATCAGGAGACATGAAAGGAAAAATAATCGGCATACCAATGCCTCAACGCCACCAGCAGCAGCAATTGCTTCCCGATTTCGATCATCAAATGATAAATTCCACAATGCACCAGCAGCTTCTTGCCTGCTCAAGAAGTAAAAACACGATATAAAGAATACCAAACTGACAACTCTTTGCACCTATCGAATTTATTCAGCACACAAGGTGGAATCGTATAGAACTAATATATGAAAGCATCAGAAGCATTTTTAAAAACTCAATATATGAATGATCTAAGTTAAGACGTTTCAGACCCAAGAATACAACCTAAGAAACCATTCCCTTCCCCCAAAACGTACCTAACGCCTTCATGAGGAGAATGTGTTAATTGGACCAAAGCTTCAAGTGCACCAGCCTCCTGTCCTACAGCTGAATTGTTGTTGTTGCTGTCTCCATGAGCTGCCAAGTTTGCCAAGGCTCGAGCAGCCTATAAATAATTAAAAACATATTGAAATGGCAGTATTCGTTGATTATCCCACACATGGAAAAACATTTCTAATATTACAAAATTACTCCACAACACAAAACATTACAATTTTGCTGAATGACACCCTAAAGGAATAGAAAAGTTAAGTGCTAAGTATTATCATCACCTGCTCTTGCACACCCTCAAACTTGCAGTTGCGCGCAAGCATCACTAGCGCATGTACACCACCAGCAAGTGCAACCTCCATGCTACAATTGTCATCAGCTGCCAAATTAGCCAAAGCACCAGCTGCCCGTTCCTGGATAAAGCAAACATCTATGTAATGAAGTGCGACAACACATAACAGCAAGCTTAAAAACCAAGCTCAGTGGATTATTTCAACGGAGGTACACACCAGAACTCCATCACCACCAGTTGACCATTTGAAGATTAGATCAACTAAAGCTTTAACACCTCCTGCCTCTGCAATGGCACCCTGGAAAAAAAATGCAAAAAATTCCCTAAATACTCCTCGAACATAAAAACAGCATCGGAACATAAAACAACTCATGAAAATATGACTAACCTTGTGCTCTTCTCCAACAGATAAATTCCAAAGTCCACCAGCAGCCTCCTCAGCTACTAGCCTGTTCATGGATCTCGCCAACTTTGCAAGGATGGTGATGCCTCCTTCGTCAGCCACAGCTTTTGCAACATTAGGATTCACTGACAAATTTGCTATAGCCTGTGCAAGAAGACAACGGCCATATAAAATTTTACTCCTAACTAAGGTGACTTCAAAAGCCCAACAATAACAAGCTCATCGGAATCAGTATATAACCTAAATTTACACATAGAAGAAACTTCAAAACTAGGTAAACACATGGGTATTCTTGCATTCTGGGTGACAGCCAAGCAAGATATAAAGAGAATAAAACATGAAATTCATAGTTCATACCTTGGCAGACTCTGCCTGCAATCCTTCCCGCCACGAGCTGGCAAGCTTGAGGAGAAGCTGCACACCCCCACCTCGCATGACTGCTTCCGCTCTTTGACCATCAATGCTGGTATTTTCATCATCAATAACAACAAAAGTAGCAAGTCCAGTAGCTGACCTTTCCTGCACATCCTCCTGTGAACTCTGCATCAGACTAAGCAACAATGTAGCACCCTGACTGACCCAAAAATTATCCAAACCAGAAGGATTACTCTCCGCAATCCGCAAGAGTGAATATGAAAGAACCCATTCCAACCAAATCATAATCTCATACAACTTCTTCTCCTTACTCTTAGTATCCCTCCAATCCAAAAACACATTCCTCCCTTCCATTGAATTATCGGCGAATAATGAACCTACCCCTTTACAAATATCACTAAAAAGAGATAACACCAATTTATCTTTACTCCCATTACAACTCATCACAAAGTTAGCATCTTCCTCAACATTTGTACAATTCAATGCACACAACACCCTCATACTCTTACAAGATAGCAACATCCTGGAAATTGCAGTAGGACCAATATCCGTCCTTGAAACATCTAACCCAACTAAATTTGGCAATTTACTCCAAAGATGAGACACTAAACCCCACTTCAAATTAGAAGTCCCAGCAACAGAAAGAAATCTAATTGAGCTCATACCACCTAATGCAGTCTCATCAACTTTCAAACAATCTAAAAACCCAATTTCACATAAATTTACACAATTTTTTGCAAGAGCATTAAGAGCATCAGCATCAATTTCTCTTACCCCAGATAAAACTAACCTCCTTAACCTCGGGCAGCATATGGCAACTGCCCGGATCGCATCACTGGTGATTCTTTCACAAAAATCTGGACCCAATTGAATACTCTCAAGCATCTCATGTCTAGCAGCAATCACTGAAAGTGTTGCATCAGTCATATTCCTCCAATAATCACCAGCTAATTCCCTCAAGTTCTTAGCTTTAAGATAAATGAGTGCATCCCCAAATTCCGCCCCCAAAAACCGGAGGCGGCGAAGGTTAAAACACCGGGAAGACAATGAAGCAGCCATCGCAGCATCACAGCGATGTGCACGGAGGTCTAAAGACTCCCATAAGCAAGGGGTAGACCCCAAATTACGCCAAGTTTTACACGAAGATGCTAAACTTGCACGGTCCCTATAATTAAGAAGAGAAAAAAGCTGGATAACCGTATCATCAGGTAGAGTAGTCCAATCAATGGAATCATTAATTGGGTTTATGGGTATTGATGAAATTGAATTGGGAGAAGTGGGGATGAATGAATGAACTAAATCATCATCGTTGTCATCTGTGATTAACTCAGAGTAGTTAGGAAGAAGGAGCTGTTCTTTGCCCTTTTTTTCCACTTTCCGACGGACCCTTCTGCTCATAATAAAGATGAAAATTTCTGGGTTTAGAGGTGGGGATAGAAGGGTTAAATGAGCAACAACAATGTGATTGGTGAACAAGAGAAGAAAGGGAGAACAAGGGAGGACATGTGATGCAAGGGCCAAGGGGATGCAATTGCAAAGGCAAAAAGAGAAGATGGTTTTGTGTGTATTGACCACCTCCAACTCCAAGTAATATAATGAGCAATTGGAATTTGTATGTAAACAACAAACTCGGATTCAGGAGGGACACGTACCCTTAATTGGAATTTTACATTCATTTTAAGTTCAGCCGGTCTCAGACCGTCTCTTTGTCTCTTTGAGAAACATATTTTAATCTCAACAATTAAGCACTAATGTCTACTTACCGTATTCTTAATGTCTACTTACATTATTCTTAATGTTTACTTACCCGTATCCTTAATGCCTATTTTCGATATCTTAAATGTCTACTTACATCCTACTTAATGCCTACATACAAAATTTTTAAAAATATATAATAGGCTAGCCCAATTAGAGATAGTCTCTCAAAAAGACCATCTCTTACAATAATTTGTGTTTTAAGTTTGGTGTGTAGAGTAAAACTATAATAATACGAATTGCTAATTGTAATGTAAAAACTTGTAGATGATATTAACGGAATTTTAAGTAATTATTATTATTTTACTTAATCTATTACCCAAGAACATATGTATAAATATATGTGAATCATTAAAGTTATATCAATTGATACAATCGCATTGGACCAAAACATATATTATTCTTTAGCAAGCAATACACGTGTTTTAAACGTATAATGAATATCTCCATCTATTAATCCTAAATGTATTTTAATACATATTGTCGATATTGAGCTCGAACATAATTCTTCAATATCTCACTCGTTAGTGAAAATTTGACAACACTAGAATTCCTTTAAGTCTTATAATATTAGCATGTATTGTTATAGTTCATAACTACTTATTAAACAAAAATGTTTTTGCAAAATCCTTTCTTGCTTATTGAGTCCCGATCGAGCTACCTGAAGTAACTTTCTAATTTAAAACACATGGCCATGCTTTATATTTGAACCATTACTCGCAAGTGGCCTAAACACCATCTGTATAAGAGTGACTTATTCAATCTTGTAAATCATTGATCACTTGAGTGCAACTCTATAATAAGCTAGGTGAAGAATTAATTATTGCAGAAGATTAGGGTTTTGGGAATACTTTATGTATTACTTTAATGAGCAAATCATCCTCCAATATATACATGAATACTAGCCAATAATTTTGGAAACTAAACATCCTATACAATAATTAAGGGAAAACAGAATAATCTAGATATATGAAATATATACTTTCTCACACTAGGGACTAAAATAGATGATGATTTTGGTTCGCCTTATGGGGCTTTAATTCTCATAATATTTCTAATACTCCCAATCAAAATCATATCTCAAAACAAGCAATATCTTTTACTAAACCAACATTAAATATATTTATAAATTATAGATATTGAAAAACACATATGAATATGACTTTATAATTGAATAACAATTGGAAATAATTTAAAGTCATTTGCCTTTATGTATGATCCACATAGTCATAGTATGACGCTCATGCTTAGGCTTTGGTAACAATTCTGTCAAAGAATCTATGGCATCAATATTTAGTTGCAAACTATCACAATTCTTTTGGAAATTTTTTCTCCAAAAATAAGTGATTTCCCGAGTATATATTTAAACTTTTATGTGACTTTTAAGATTACAATTCATTCTTTGCCTCATGACATGCAACAACACTCAATAACGTACTTTCATTTCATAGTAGAATCTGCTATGGCGCTTTGTTCAATACCTTTCAGCTTACCATACTCCAATAATACTAAAGCTAAAACCCAATAATAACTAAGGACCGTTTTTTATCTGAAGTACTTAAGGATATTTTTCCCACTAAGTAGTGATTGTTAGCTGCATTTTATTTATATTTTATCCCTTTTATTTGGCTCAATTAGGATGAGAATTTTACATAATTATGCTTGCTTTATTTAGGATTTTATGCTTGGCTGGGTATTTTGGTTTTTTGTGCATTTCAGGTAAAAATGTATCAAAAACCGAGCACAATGCAAGTATAGTTGGTACATACATTGCTCACTTGAGCTCCACAAGCTCAAGGAGGAAAATCCCGATGAGCTGGAGTCCAAAAAATCAAGTAGCTAAACATATTATTGAAGAAACGACCTCCAACTAAGTTGAAGGGATAAGAGAAGCACAAAGAATGGTAGCAAATACGAAGTTGATGCATGCATTACTTGCTATTCAAATTTTTGTGCAGGCATTGGGAAGAAGAATGTAACAACCCGACTTACCGTTGACTAGGTAAACAGGGTCATCACGGGGTCTATATCCCAAGAAACTGAAATCACACTTCTAAAACTTGAGTAAAGAGACACCAGCTCTTTTAACGTAACTAACTCAGCTATATCTCAAAACAAATATCTAACTAAAACAAAGGATAATAATACAGTTCTCTACAAGTCCCATATAACCAACACAGCTAAATCAAATTTACATTTGTCCAAAATTCCCAATACAAATCTATAATTCCTAAGTGCTCAGTTCAATTTGCATCCTTGGAATCTCTATTCACCTCCGCTAATCTATTATTCCCGACTGGTTCCGATCTGTAGACAAGCTAAAAGTTGGAAACAACAGAAGATCAGATTAAACTGAATGAGAAGTAACAATCCAAAACAACAAAACACAGTAAATCAATTCATAGGTTTAAAAGCAACATCAGTTCCCTAGATCTATGTGCGCACAGGGAGTCTAGTTGAGAGGAACATCCATAGCTCTAAGGCTATGTCACTCTCGGGTGAAGCTAGTCAATATCTCAATGACAATTCGCTTCAAACAGGGAGCAGGGAACAATGTCCCTCAACTCCGTCAATGACCAGCTCGCAAGCCCGATCCATTGACCATATCATAATATCAGCATAAGCATTCACAACAACATTTGTCTCAACAATTTCCAATCTCAAAAGAGCTTTAGTAAAGTTTATTTTCAAGAATGCAGTCTGATCAGACCCTTTAAGGGACTGCTACTACTCACCAAAGACGACGCTTCAAAGAGCCGTGATCGATTCGCAGCTATCAACTAGAAAGGTTCCTCGATGACGTCGCCTCCTGAAGCATAACAAACATAACATCACAACAAAGCGTTCGATACTACAAACTAGGTTCATAAAGCTTATTGCATCTCCTCCTAAAAATCCTAACTTAGTCAAGACTTTATCCTAATATTTCAAACCATTATAACTATAAATGGTCCAATTTAATTCAATAGTTCCTCCAAATAACCTAGCAATTCCTTCAAGAATATCACATTATTTCACATTCATCAATGACAAGTATTTTCCAATAAACTCATGACTTCTACATCCCACAAATTGATACTAATTATCATATGATCCATCAATTTTAACATTTTACTACCCAATCAACAATATCCAAAAAGAAACATCCAAGAATACCCAAATTACTCAATCCTTTATCATTAGAATAATCTCTTACTAACATTATAATCTCATAAATTGGTGTCAATCGTCACATTTTCCAATCATCTAATTAAAATAATATACTTCGCAAGTCTTGATATAGAACAAAAATTGATCTCATGGTTAGAGATTCTTTAAAGTTAAAGAAAATAGATTACATTAATAATATTGAAGGTGTATAATAATATGACTTGATAAGAAAAGTAAATCTAAGTAGTAATTACCTTCCTTGAAGATCCTGGGTGAAATAATGGATCAAAAACCACAAATGGTAGGTAAAAAGAAAAGGATCCTCTTATTATTGATTCTTAATTTGCCTTTGAATAAAAGAGACCCCAAAAAGAAGTGGATGGACATATTAGGAGAAAATCGTAAAAAAAAATAATAAAACAATTAAACTTTCAATAATCGGAAACCAAAATAATGAGGACTCACTTGCAATGGCTGTCGAAACTCAGAGGAAAAGATGGGATTAGGGTTGTGCTTTCCTTCGAATATCTAAGACAAGAAGAACGGGATGAGAGGCATGGGTTTCGAATGGTTTGAGGAGGAAAGCAGTTGTTTCAATTCTTAAAGTTCTTAAGATTAGGATTTTAACGAAGTGAGAGAGGGAGAAAGGTTTTGGGGTATTTTAATCAAAATAAAAGAAAAGGAAAAGAGGGAAGAAATGTAGAAGATGATGAATAGAGGAATGCGTGAAACTGGTTTCTATTTTTTTTTTTTTTATAAAAGAAAAGGAAAGGAAGAAAAATTAAATTGAGGATATTTTATGTCATGTGTATTCAAGATCATTCTCGCACTGATAATTCTCTTAAACTTACTTGTCTTAAAATATTAATTTCCCAAATGTTACATTCTACCCAACTTGAAATGAACTTCGTCCTCGAAGTTAAACTAAGTCTCAAGCACACATATTCAAATATCTAGCTAACATACATATTGTAAAGCTATGTCACCTAACTTAGAATGAAGTTCGTCCTCGAACTTAACTCACAAAGACTAAGGAGATGCAACGAATGAATGAGATGCTGCAGAATCAAATAAAACATATGCCGGTTTGTTGTTGAACAAGAACGTACCCGTCACAACTCCTGGTGTAACCTCGGCTTCATCTCTCTTGAGAGCCATAAGCTTCCCTGTAACCTTGGTGCCACTGACTGGTGCACCAATAGAAGATCTGTAAAACCTCCCATAGCAGACCCCTGACTCTGCGAACCGTGCCCAAGAGATGCTTGCGGTCGACCCTACCGTCTATCCTGAGCCACACTAGCATGACTACCGGTCGGTCTCTGCTCTGAACCCTGAGAAGTCCTCATCAGTCCTTGCTCTCGTAAAAGCGTAAAGCAGTCAGCCTTCTTGTGCCCTTTCTTCCCACAATGGAAACATTCTGTGACTCTGCTATCTTGAGGTGTGCTCGATGTCGATTTCC